>NC_090725.1:289019655-289042155 GCF_036898095.1 Palaemon carinicauda
GAGAAACAAATTTAATGGCCACACGTTCAATACTTGATAGTCTTGATGGAATAATTCCTGAATTGCATCAGCTGCATATTGATACTACAGAAAATGGCGAAACAAAAAAGCAAGCCATGAATATTTTGAGTAAAATGAAGGTGTTTGAAGTCATAGTACTATAATGTTATGTTTGTGGAGTTACTTGCTGGACGCCAAAGTTAGTCTAGATGTATGTAGGAAATTATATGCTTCACTTTCGGATTTTGTTAAAGGTATGCCAGAGATCTGTTTGATATTTTGAATAACACGCAAAGGAAAAAAAATGCCTAATGTTAATCACCAAAAAAAAGCAGATATAGAAGGAGGTATATCGAAGATATATATATGATGCTTTAGAGAACCTTGACCCAAGAGACAAGTTCAGAGTCAAAGTATTAATTCTAAACCTGTATTGGACGTAGACCTATTAGAGTAAAATCTATCAATACTATAGAAGAGATTTGTGAAGGAATTACTTTATGAGCTGCTTTTTTAGTCCTATACTACAGGAGAACCCCACTCGTAATTCATTTCATCGTAGTGCCATAGCCTCTGTACGATGGTCTTTCACTGTCTTGGGTTAGAGTTCTCTTGCTTGAGGTTACACTCGGGCGCACTGTTCTATCTAATTTCTCTTCCTCTTGCTTTATTAAAGTTTATATAGTTTATATAGGCGATATTTATTTAAATTCTGTTACTAATTTTAAAATATTTTATTTTGCCCTTTTTTTTCTTTCCTCGCTGAGCTATTTTCCCTGTTGGAGCCCCCTGGGCTTATAGCATCCTGCTTTTCTAACTAGGTTGTAACTTAGCAAGTAATAATAATAATAATAATAATAATAATAATAATAATAATAATAATAATAATAATAATAATGATGATAATAATAATATGCAGTTAAATGCATTCAGCATTTCACACCGCATATTGCTTATTGTCAAATTTACATTAGCGACAAACAAAACCAGAAAGTCTTTAATTTCTTCTTGAAAACCCTAATATCTTCAGTCTTTTGGATGACTAGTCTTGGGGCGTATATTTGAAAGCTCTAGAACCAAGAGTAGGCCTAAGTATCAATAATTTGGAACCGTCTGTAACCATTGTGACGGGCTGAGAGAAGGTTGTGAACTCAAAGGCAGTATGAAAGCAACTGAGTTAATTTATTATAGAACACTCTCCTTTATGTTCAAAACCTCAAGGCAACAGGAAATTACATGTTCGAGAAACAGACAATGTTACATAGGAGAAACGCAGACATGTTTATTCTGGTTCTTTTTAGTGCGAGGGAAGAGCGAAGATACAAGCATAATATATACAAAATGAATTATGTACGATCGTGTGACACACGGTTGGTACACCATTCTCGTGTCAACACGATTTGTTTGTTGCACATTTTGTAGCAATTCTTTTAGATATTTCAAATGTCCGATTCTGATAACTTCGTAAGTTATTGTACATAATTCAAACTTTATTCTTTAATAGACAGCTAGTGTAAATCAGTTAGTATATGTTAGACATAGTCAAAGCCATGATTCACAGGAACATGATAGTCTGACACGTAAGAATCTGTATCGAGTGATATTTAACGATCGTGTCCAGTTCTTAGCTGAAGAGGATAAAAATGAACTCAGAACAACAATGACTCAGAACAAATCGTGTTCTCTCACTCAGAAAGTGACAAACTATACACTTTATCGTTTGATGATATCATCGGCGATTTTCCTCTGGCAAAGTCAAGAAAGAAAGTATTTTAGTTTAGATCATATTTGTGTTCTTTTTGTATATATAGTGTACAAAAAAAATCTTGATGAAATTATTTAATACAATGGGTATTGTGTAGAGGCATTATTAAAATTATCCCTTATAACAAGTTTCTAGAGATTAGATTATAAACTTTGTAAATAGTGTTCTTTATTTTTTTTTAAGAACCTTTTTTACCGAAGTGTTTGCTTTATTAAGTTTATGACTAAAATGATTTTGAATTAGAGATCAATAATTATTTAACGATTAATGTACTTCTTAATTATATTTTAATTTATCAATTACTTTGATAAAATACATGTTTTATTAAGTGCAAATGGCTTCTGATATCAACGTATTTGGTCCTAAAAATCAAATAATATATAAAAACAATTTGTCGCTGACATAGAACCTCTGGAGTCTGGACATATAAAGGTAAAGGTGTCTGGTTTCAGTTCCGTTATCATCAGAATATATGCTCACCAGAACGTCAACAGGGCAAGTCCCCACCCCATGTGGTGCCCAACCACAGCAGTATCCTTCCCAGTAAACAGCTTAAACTCACGGTCCCGGTGGGGATCGATCTGCTCCTATGCAAATGCTAGGCGAACGCGTTACAACTGCACTAGTTAGGAGGCTAATAACGTAGGGCCTCACCAAATCAATATCCGTCCCTGCTCAACACCAAGTGAGTTTTTCTTGGTAAACCACTTCGAAAAGGTCCGCTACTTTCTGTTGTATCATCGATTATATTATTGTATATTATAAAATGTTTGACGATCTTAATTGGTGAACATTGTTCCATATGTCTCACTGGAAGGCCGGGCCGGTGTGACGGTCTGAACGATTCCCCGGTCTCAGAATTCTCCTTGATAATCTGCGCATGCGCGAACATTACCGTTTGCCAGTGCATACAAGGTTGACGTTTTATTTTCCTGTAATGTTAGCGTGCGCAGCTCAACATTACCGCTTGCCAGTACATACGAGCTTGATGTTTTATTTTCATGCGATCGAAGCGAGTTAATGGCGGAAAAGAACCATTATACAATGTCAAGGAGAATTCTGAGACCGGGGATCGTTCAGACCGTCACACCGGATTTAGATTTGGTGATGTCGGGGGGCCTAAGTTATTTGATATAATGATCGAGGTTCTTCATACGTCCAGACTCCAGATATTCTGTCAGCGACAAACTAGGCTTTTAAAATATGATGTAGTATATAAAATCGTCATCAGATGGTCCTGTCGGTATTTGCAAAATACCTTATTTGCATTGCATTATTTTAGTTCCTTTTTATCTTATATTTTGGAAATGTACACCGGTTTTTTTTCCGGGGGGGGGGGGGGGGGGCAAAAGAAAGTGGGGGCCATAAATTATAGCTTTTTTAGCTTATATGTAAATCCCCTACTGAAGCAATGATAACTTATCGACTAGAAACTGTCGTCTGGAACTTCAAAGGACTTAAGCATCACCTACGACAGTGTTTCCCAACCTTTTTTAAATGATTACCCCAAAATTTTATTTCCAACTTATCAATTACCCCATTGAACATATACCCGGTAACATTGGATGCTTTTTTTGCAGCCACCTGATGAACTGTATGGATCATGTAGCCCGCTATTGGCTGCTTATAGTTAAGGATCCAAAACAAATGCAAACTTTTCCATTTTAATGGATATCAAAATGAACCATCATCAGTGCAGAATATTCAATGTAACAATATTAATAGATATTATTTAGTAATCACTTTATGTTTGCTCTGGTTTTTCAGCGTGAGGGTTGGCAATAATTATGGGAATGTGAATAACTCAATTTCAGAACATCTTGATTACCCCAAAATTACGGGTCCATTACCCCACTGGGGTAATTTACCCCAGGGTTGGGAAACACTGCTCTACGACAAAAGGAAATTCTGAACACGTGAGTCAGTAACGGTGTCTTTGTGGCCATATTTTTTTTTTAATCTGGCTATGAACATTGGGCGCGCATACAGTTTCTGTAACCTTTACATCCATTGGAGTTGAGTGCCACTTTTTCCCCTGTAACCTGAATAGGGATTTGTTATTGCCAGGTAACTTGCATTATATTTCCCTTTTTATAACATTGAAGGGGATCTGGGGCCAAAAGGTTAATTTCGTTTTACTTCATGTACTGCTTAACATTCATAACCATTAATTGTTTACGGATTAACCCCGTTTTTCATCATTCAACTTTTCACATATTATTAACTTACCTTACTTAGCTCTGCACATATTGTTAAGTTAACCCTACGAAGATCTTGTAAATTCTGTGAATAAATGCTTAAGACAGATTTAAGTGATGATTAATTGTAACTAAACTCATTTTCATGATTTTATCTATTTCACAAAAGGTTAATAAGAGTCTAAATCGAATTATCATGAAAATCTCCTTAAGATTAATTATATAAAATCCTTTGGTTACCTGACAGACTTATTTGGATTTAGGCATCAGAGTAAATCAAGATATTTACATGTCTCATACTGTTATCCATAAGATATTTTAGTAAAAAAAAACTAAATCAAAATGGTTTCATTATAAACATACCATTATAATGTTCTCTAATACCCCAGACATTCTTGCATTTGCGTTATTGTATTTAGTCACATTGTTGTTAGTCGCTCTCAGTTAATCACGTGCTAGGTTTAGCGACCAAGCACTGAGGTGGGATTGGTACTGATCAGGCCAATGCAAGGAGGTTTATTGTGTATTAAACCTCCTTTGGCCAATGTAGGACAAAGCCAATATAGTTACATCCCTTACACCCATATGGGTTCCCTAGTATCTATATATCTATCTATCTAGGCTGTATATATATATATATATATATATATATATATATATATATATATATATATATATATACATATATATATATATAGTATATAATATATATATATATATATATATATATATATATATATATATATATATATATATATATATATATATATATATATCAACCGTGTCACATAATATATATAAAACATATATATATATATATATATATATATATATATATATATATATATATATATATAATGTGACACGGTTGATTTTTCTTTTTTTCTCTTATTGAATTTTCAGTGGACATTATTAATTGCCTTATGTATCTATAATGAACCATCTTAATTCTAAATTAGCAGTTAAGTATTATACTAATGACCTATTTTGATTCGACTTAATAGCCAACAGTAACAGTACATGTTTCCGGTGAACATTCGGAATCTGGAACTGTTAGAAGAGTCAGACAGCGATGTGCCCTATCACCAATTCTGTTTAGCATGTATGCAGAAACACTGATGAAAGTCACTGGAAGTTCTGGAAGACAGCGTTAAGGTGGGAGGAAAAATGGTGAAAAGGATAAGGTTTGCTGATGACCAAGCAGTTGTCTGTAACGCAAGAAAGTGTTTACAGAGGATGATAAATAAGATAAACAAGACAACAGAGAAGAATGGAATGAAAATAAATATATTTAAGATCAAGGTGATGAGGATTACAAGAAGACAAGGACCTCCAATAAACATACATATTGGAAATGAAGCTGTGGAAGAAGTCAATCATTTCAAGTAGGCCTACTTAGGAAGTATTATATGCAAGAAGGAAACTGCAGCAAACAGATTAAGTGCAGAATAGGAGAGAGATGAACTTCAACTGGGAAACTGGAAATGGAACTGAAGAAACAATTTGTAATCAGTTTCATTTGGTGTGTAGTATTGTACGGTTCTGAAACGTGGACTATAAAACGGATTTTGAGCGAAGCGAAAAATCTATTTTTGGGTGAGATAGCCATGGCGTCCTGATGGAAGGTTCCTGTTTGGTAGCTTCCTTGGGTATAAGACTACTAAGATATTCCCAGAGAATTTAACCACAGGTTATCACAGAATTCTAACTTCTGGAGCGAGTATCTCAAAGGTTTCCCTTTAAGACATCGTAATACAACAGGGGACACGCATGTCTGATCGTGCCACATAGCTATCTCCACCCCGAACAGAGTTAACGCTTCGGTGTGTAAGGGCTGAGAATAGCTGGGAGCCGTTCCACAGCTAATCTCACTCGTGGCTACTACTGATACTCGAGACGTAAACAAACGGACGCCATTGCTCTAATGACGTCACGCGCGTCTTTATCCTGGCGCCAGTTGCTGCCCATCACCATGATACAATTGTGTAGGGTGGGAACAAACTGAACGAAGTAGTAGGGAGGGTCCATCAGGACGCCATGGCTATCTCACCCAAAAATAGATTTTTCGCTTCGCTCAAAATCCGTTTTTTGGGCTCAAGCCATGGCGTCCTGATGGAAGAGTACCAGAGAATCAATGTATCGTGGTAGATTTTCCCCCAGAGTTAAGTGCCTAGGCATTGACAAAACAGCAAAGTAATCTTAGGTAAGAACCATAGGAACGAAATATCCTGCCCCCCATTGGTAGGAAGTTCCCATGGGCTATGCCGACGTCAAAGTGGTATTGAAGGGCTATTCATCTTGACAGAAGAACTTTTAAGAGCTTAGAGATGAAGCAGAATGTTTGATATTTGTATAGGAACATTCTGAAGTAGGCCAGTGGTGGTTGGGCACTGTGTGTAGAGTTCATCTCCCGATTATCAGAAGTAAGTATTCGTGTAGGAACCTTACTGAGACAAGGTGAATATAATTTAGGATTAGACATCTTAAATTCTTCATGACCATAAGAAAGGAGGAATAAATAAAACTATGACAGTATGTATTTCATAGTAAGTAGGAGCTGAAAGAGACGCATAAGTAATAAAATAGAAATTTTATTTCACAATGCAGAAATTAAATAATTTACAGCAAAAGTAAAGTTCATTTACAGTAATAATAATGTACATAGAAATAAAGGCTTGCTCTTGAATCTGAAAGGGAATTTCAGGATTAGTAGGTACTCGTTCTCGAGGAACGCAAGTCTTTAAATAACACATCATGCTCAAGGCATGCGGCACTTGTGTGACACTATGACATTTCACCTGGGATAAGAACAGTTATAAAAGCACTAAGTGTTTTTAGACATCACTATGAATCACTCGAGGGTCAACATAGGCACCCGAAGAGTTAGAGTCCCAAGTAACTCACTGTTCTACGCAGAGTTAGGTGCAGGTTTCATAACACTACCTGCGGCTACCACAAAATGTTTGATTTCGTGCACTTGTTTCGCATAATGTTTAAAGAAAACTCGCGAGGACTTCCAGCCCGTAAAGTTTTTAAGGCTCTCAAAGTCCATGCTCTGAAAGAAGTTCAGAGAAGATGCCACTTTTCTAGGATCATGACCAGCGGGTGTACTGTTCGGATCCGCTCTGCAAATGAAGTAGGTGATTTTCGCTCTTAATTGTTTCAGTGACAGGTCGCTGCCCGATGTTTCTCCTTTGAAGAGTTGGCCTCCACCAAAGTTTGAAGTTCTGCGAAGATAGACCTTGAGACTCTCTACTGGACATAGAGAGACATCCTCCTTCAGGGGGCATATTCTCCAAGGGCCCCATCTTTTGGTGGGTAATTCATTTTTGGCGAGAAACGTCGGATCAGGGGAGAGGGTCACTTCTCCTGAATCAGCAAACAGGATGTGTCCCTCTTCTCTTGATAATGCCACTATTTCGCTGACTCGAGCTCCCGAGGCGAGAGCAAATAAAAATATAACTTTCTGAGTCAGATCCTTGAGGGGGCATGAATCATTGTCCAAGTTGGAGGCGAAATGGAGCACCTTGTCTAGTGACCAGGAGATCGGTTTCGGAGGGGGTGCTGGGCGTAGGCGAGCACATGCTTTCGGCAGTTTGTTAAAGATGTCGTTGGACAGATCAATTTGGAAAGCATATAGAATTGGTCTAGTCAAAGCCGATTTGCAGGTTGAAATCGTATTGGCTGCTAATCCTTGTCCATGAAGGTGAATGAAGAAGGACATACAGAAATCAATGGTGATTTCTTTAGGATTTTTTGCTTTAACAAAGGAGACCCATTTCCTCCAGGATGATTCATATTGCCGTCTCGTGGATTCGGTCTTGTATTCCTCTAGGAAGTCTAGACTTTTCTTCGAGATCCCAAACCTCTTCTTTGCGGCAAGGGAGAGAAAATCATGAGATGAAGGTCCTTGATTTTCGATGATGAAGCGAAGACAGTCGACTTCTGTACTTGTTGAGAGAGAACTGGGCCCGGGAGAGGGATCAGCTTGGGCTGCAGCTCCAGGACCAGGGGGTACCAGTTGCTCCGGGGCCACTTGGGAGCCACTAGGGCCGCTGTCCCTTTGAAGGTTCTCAGTTTGGAGAGGACTTTCAACAGAAGGTTGGTGGGAGGGAACAGGTATATCTTCGACCATCTGTTCCAGTCCAGTGACATGGCGTCCACCGCTTCTGCTTTGGGGTCCTCGTACGGGGCTACGTACAGAGGAAGTTGATTGTTGTCGCTCGTTGCAAAGAGATCTATCTGAAGTTCTGGGACTTGATGAGAGATGAAGGAGAATGATCTTGCGTCTAGAGACCATTCCGACTCTATCGGGTTTGTCCGAGATAGAGCATCCGCTGTCACGTTGCGGAATCCTTGTAGGTGAACTGCAGACAGGTGCCACTTCTTCTTCTCCGCCAGACGGAAGATTGGGAGAAGCACCTGATTTATCTGGGGCGATCTTGAGCCTTGGCGATTGAGACAACGAACTACCACCGAGTTGTCTAGGGTTAGACGGATGTGGATCGAGGGCGGCGGGGATAGCTTCTTCAGAGTAAGAAGGACCGCCATGGCCTCCAAGATGTTTATGTGGAACGTCTTGAATAGTGGAGACCAGGTCCCTTGAGCTTGTTTCAGGTGGGAGTGACCTCCCCAGCCCTCCAGTGAGGCATCCGTGTGGATGTTGAGTGATGGAGGAGGGTGTTGGAGAGGAATGGACCTTTTCAGGGCCATTGCTTCCGACCACGGCTTTAGGAGGCGTCGAAGTCTGTTTGGAAGCCGTCTCTTGAGGTCTCTTCGAGCGATGGATGCCGATCGTCTCCAGACTCCCGCGGCATCCTTTAGCTGTGCACGAAGCACTGGGTTTGTCACTGAGGCGAATTGTAGAGAGCCTAGAACTCGTTCCTGCTGTCGTCTTGAAATGCGTTTGGATTTCAGTAGTCGCTTGACAGACCCTGCTATTTCCTTCCTTTTCTTCTGGGGGATGGAAAGGCGGTGTGACTGAAGATTCCAGTGGATTCCCAGCCACTGAAACTTCTGAGCCGGAGAGAGGCGAGATTTCTTCTCGTTGATCTTGAATCCCAGGTGTTCTAGGTACTGGGTAACTTCGTCGCAAGACTTTGTACACTCTTCGGGCGATGGAGCCCAGACTAGCCAGTCGTCGAGGTAGGCCATCACCTGGACGTTTCTTAGGCGGAGCTGTTGTACTATGGCATCCGCCAGCTTTGTGAAGATCCGAGGGGCCACATTGAGGCCGAATGGCATGGCCCGGAAGGCGTAGCTTTTTCTTTGGAGTCGAAATCCTAGGTAGGAGGAAGCGTGATGGTTCATTGGAATGTGCCAATAGGCATCCGCCAGGTCTATAGAGACCGTGTAGGAACCTTGAGGCAGAAGGGTCCTTATTTGTTGAAGCGTCAGCATCTTGAATTTGTTGTTCTCTATGAACTTGTTGAGGGGGGATAAGTCCAGAATGACTCTGAGCTTGTCTGAGTCCTTCTTGGGAACGCAAAACAGTCTCCCTTGGAACCTGGTGGACTTTACCTTCCTTATCACCTTCTTGTTCAAGAGGTCTAGAACATATTCTTCCAGAATGGGGGTCGATTGTTGAAAGAACCGCTGGAAGATTGGGGGTGGTTGCACCCAACTCCAGCCTAGACCGTTCTTGATGATGCTGTGTGCCCAAGGATCGAAGGTCCAACGATCCTGGAATTGGCGGAGTCTTCCTCCCACCGGAAGCACTTCATTGCTTCTGGTGTCCCGAGGACTTGTTGCCTCGGCCGCTAGCTCCCTTTCCTCCTCTACCTCTGGAGGGACGACGAGAGGCGTCTCTGCTTGCACCCCTGGACGAGCCTCTACCTCTGGCATGAAAGGTAGTGGATGGCTGCTCAAAGGCAGGGGTGAAGACCGGTGACTGTGACAACACCGGTTGGGGGACCAATTGAAAGGTCTGTTGTGGTTGGGCAACCACTTGGGAGGTAGCGGGTCCCGGAAACTGACGTCGTTGTTGACGTTGCTGGGGTTTTGGCTTCTGAGGTTTCCTCTTAGGCTGAGGTCCATCGTCCTGAGAGGTTTTCCTTTTTCTGGACATGCCCCACTTGTGGAGAAGGTTCCTATTCTCCGTGGCGGCTCTGTCAGTTATTTCCTTGACAAGGTCAGAAGGAAACAGGTGCTTTCCCCAGATGTTGGAGGAAATCAGCCTCCGGGGTTCGTGTTTCACGGTGGCACCGACAAACACGAATTCACGACAGGCTCTACGAGCCTTTATGAAATGGTACAAGTCCTTCATTACTGTGAGTAAGTGGGATTTGGCTAGTACCATGTAGTGATCAGGTACTGCTGTGTCACAGGCCATAACTTCAAGTTGGACTTGATGAGAAAGAGATGCCGCAAGCCTCTCCTTCGTGTCTTGTTCCCGGCGAAGGAGGTGATCATTGAGCTTAGGGAGGTCTTCATTAAACTGACGTCCGGCGACGTCAGGATCGAGCCTACCCACGACGAAAGTATGTTGGACATCTTTCCATTGTCTAGTGTCAGGGGGTGTCACGATGGAGAAGGGTCTGCACTCCTCCAGTGCAGGGCAGGGTTTTCCTTCTTCCGCCGCTTTAAGGCATGCAGCCAAGGCCTTTTCCAAAAAAGGAAGAATCGCAGTGTCAGGTGCGACATATGTAGGATGCTTCTTGCTCAAGGCAGGAAGCTTAGAGCAGGTAAAGCCCCTGCTCTTAAATGCGGAGGCTAGCATAGCCTGGGCCTTTGCGAGATCGAACACTATCTCTTCTTTAGGTTCGGTCTCCTCCTTCGAGGCAGGTTCGGAACGAAGCCGGACGTAACAGTCCGGGTAGGCCTCGAAGCTTGGGAAGAACTCCACATCTTCCAGCGGGACCGTGCCGATTTTGTCACTAACAAAGATCCTGCCGGTCGCAATAACCATATGCTCTGCATACCTCCACGGGTTGGCATGAGAGCAAGCTGGGAGATCCTTGACCGAGATCTTCTTCGGGTCTCTGGATCCAATCATAGACCTGATGGACTCCTGGTTCTCCTTCAGTCTGTCGTCCATGACAGCTCTAATCAGTCGGATCAGTTCTTGGGTAGAAGAGGAAGGATCCGGGGTCGAGGAGGTAGACGGAATGGACATTTCCGTCGGTGTAGGAGTAGGCGGAGGGATGGACGAGGGAGTAGCTCCAAGCTCCGACTCGGTGTATTCCACCTTGTCTTCGTCCTCTTCGGCTCCTTGAGCCATAAGCGTCTTCTCCGTGTCTTCCGAGACGTCAGAGATCTGTTCATCATCCTCGGAATCTAAACGACACTCGTGCATGGACTGAGCCATGACCACATCAGGTTCCACCGAAATTTGGACAGTGGGGATTGCTTCTTTTGGAACCACTGAGTCAGGGGAGGCCTTAGGGAACAACAGGGACCTCAGTTCTTCGGTGGCCAGGTACGGTCCAGTAGCATTTCTCTGAAAACCACGCACCCACTTGCGCAGTTTTTCACGAGCAATGTCTCTAACCTCCGCTGAGGGAGGGTTATGGAAGGCCTCAACTAGGTAGGCCTGGCAGACCGTACATTCCAGTGGATTCCAGAACTTCCAATCCCCTTTCTTGTCTGAGCAAGGGGCGTGAGTCCTGCACGCCGTATGTCCGTAAAACTGCGAGCGTTTCACAGCACAGTAGGCGAAGTCACACTTCATCTGCTCCTCCTGTGGAAGAAAGAGAAAATGAGTATGGGGGAGTCATAGGAATGGCTCTTAAATTAAGTTAATATTAATCATTAATTTTAACTTAAAGAAGGTGTGATGCATAGAGAATGAAACAGTAAAGGAGAACACGCTCCATGCATCTCGCCCGGCTGGTTACCATAGGCTTGGTCCTGGGATAATCCAAATGACCGAGATCATTGGATATAGTTTCCTAGGATTCCCATTATATTGGAACTCCATGGAAAGCCAAGGACAAGGTTGGGATCGAATTCATTCGGTTCCCAGTTAAGAGCCAGAAGGCCTCATAAAGGGTAACTGCTTCTGGCAACCAGCCGCGCTAAGATGCACATAGCATGCTGGAAATAGAAGAATGCAAAGAGACAGCATGATCACTAATAGAGCAGTACTAGGTACTGATCTTAAAAGCAAAGCAGCTTATCTATTTGCAATGTAGGGCTATCTTAGTCTTATGATAGCTACAGAGAGGGGGTGCAAGTATTCTTGACGCCTCCGGGGCATCCGGCAAGCCGCCGGCATGCCGGAGCTCGCTCCAGCGTAGATTCTGGCACTAGAACAGACAATTTTCAAAGTCAGTTAGATACCAGGATGGCGGCCGCCGGCACAACGGCGGCACGCCGGCAGGGAGCGGCGGCTCCGGCAGCCGGAGGATGCCAGATTGGTGACTGGGGTAAGGATGGTACAGGTAGTATCGGGTTGCCGGCAGTATATGCCGGCACTCCGGAGATCGACCGGCAAGCGGACGATTAGATAGGAGTAGGAGAGCTGCCGGTAGTAGCCGGCGGCAGCCGGCAGTCCCTCGATACACGGGGGGCTGGCGGCAAGGGTAGGGAAGTCACCAAGAGGGAGGCAGGTATTGCCGACAGTAGAGGCGGCAAGAGACCGGCACCCGGATAGATAGAGAGACAGGGGGAGGGGGGAAAGGATGCAGGAAGTACCGTCAGGGTTCCAGACATCCCTCCCCCTCCCTGAGGGGGTGTACCCATGATAGAGACAGGCTCTAGCATCCATAAGCAGGGGTCACTAGGGACCGGGGAGCAGGTAGCCCAAGGGAGGACTAGGGAACACCCAAGAGGGGGGGAGACTCCCCTATGCAGAGCTACACTAGTAACTAACCTTATAGGACACTATGAAGGTATATGTACCAGAGCGGACAGCACAGGGAAGCTCGGGTAGCCCTACTCATCCACCCTAAGGAGGATTTGTAGGACAGGGGACAGATGAGTATAAACTAACCTAAGCATAGGCTAGGCTATACAAGAGATAGGTGGGGAGGGAGAAGAGAGAGGTCTTCCCAGGAAGGGTTTCTGTACCAGAGCGGCCACTAAGGGAAGGGAGGACACTCCCTAACCTAAGATTAGGCTGATCGGCTAAAACGGTGCAAGAGTACAGTTTCAGCATGGAACAGAGAAACCTTCCTAACCCGACCTAGATCAGGGCTAAAAGTCCTGAACTAGGCAAGGAAGAAGACGTATCGCTATCGCAGGAAAGTCATAGACTATCCTAGCCATAGAGGTAGGCTAGCCTAACCTCACTCTCAGACGCAATCCTAAAGGGGGTTCATTCCTTTAGGGAGGACTGAGAGGCGATATATATACTCTATTAGACAATTAATCCCTTTACTCAGAAAAGGGATCAAGGCTAAATAGAGGGAAAGCCAAGGCAGGGGATGAAGGAAGCATATAGGGGTCCTAAGGTTAGGTTAGGCTAGAAAGAATCACTGACTAGCCTATCCCCTATATGGTCCCTGAAGGCGAAAACATTTGCATCACTAGTCAAAAGTATTGTAAAATAATAATGCCACTATCTTCATAACTTAGTCTAGGATCACTAATAAATCATGCATGAACACTTGTATGTAGGCTCCTGGCCTGGGGGCTATAGTAGCCGACTGGTATGAGGTCAATCGATGACCGATAAAAAGCGTCTAAACACGATATAAAAGTTCCTAGCTATGAAGACTAAATAAACTAATGTATTCGATTAGTATATAATGCCGGAAGCGTTGTTGTGGCTAACTAAATAAGACATGCAAAACAACAACGACGCCATAAAATGGCGGGTCCGGTAGAGGCACAGCTCTGCCACAAAACATCAATTATTTCGCGAAATAATATTTACTTTACGGCCAGAGCTTAATTAAACAATACTGGAACCTTGTACTCAACTTTCCAGAAGAAGGCGAGGCTGAAGGTAACGACATAGCGAAGATGCAAAGCGATAAAGTTAACACAAGGGAAAATCCGTCTAAGTAGGGCAGCTACTAAACAAAGGATAGAGACGCGCGTGACGTCATTAGAGCAATGGCGTCCGTTTGTTTACGTCTCGAGTATCAGTAGTAGCCACGAGTGAGATTAGCTGTGGAACGGCTCCCAGCTATTCTCAGCCCTTACACACCGAAGCGTTAACTCTGTTCGGGGTGGAGATAGCTATGTGGCACGATCAGACATGCGTGTCCCCTGTTGTATTACGATGTCTTAAAGGGAAACCTTTGAGATACTCGCTCCAGAAGTTAGAATTCTGTGATAACCTGTGGTTAAATTCTCTGGGAATATCTTAGTAGTCTTATACCCAAGGAAGCTACCAAACAGGAACCTTCCATCAGGACGCCATGGCTTGAGCCCAAAAAAGCAACAGACAAGAGACATCTGGAAGTATTTGAATGTGGATGTGGAGGAGGAGGCTGGAAATAAGTTGGAAAACCACAAGAAAAATGAAGAATTACTAAGAATATTTAGAGAAGAGAGAACCCTAGTTACAGCAATAAAGAGAAGACAGAAACTGGATATCTTTTTTTTTTTTTTTTTGAGGGGGGTTGGGGGGTTGGGGGTTAAATCCAACCCTCCACTGAAGTCGAGTGAACTACTTCTCGGGCGGGTCCATATCAATCATCTAACGAAACATTTTCATTATAACTTCTACAATTCTTTGATTGTAGCATCTATCAAATCATATGATCTTGTGAAAAGTAATGTCTTTAGTTTCTTCTTAAATTCAATTGCTCCCTTTAAGTCCTTCATTTCAGTTGGCAGTTTATTATAATGTCTAGGCGCACAGTAGCTAAAAGCCCTTTCACCAAATTTACTATTTGTTCTTGGTTCAGATAGTCGATGCTTGTCACTCGTGTGTCTTATGGTAACATCTGTTTCTAGTTCTAGTTTTTTCAGGCATTCTTTTAGATATTTTGGTTCAGTATCTTAAACGTTAGTAAGAGTAGCTTGTATTCGATTCTCGCCTTCACCGACAGCCAGTGTAATTTAATTAGTGCAGGGGTAATTCTATCCCTATTGTGTAGTCCTTTTATTAATCTAGTGGCTCCGTTTTGTACTCTCTGAATTTTCTTCAGTTGATAATTTGGTAAGCCATAGAACAGTGAGTTGCAGTAATCAATTCTTGAAAATATGTGGTGATTAATGAGCATGGCCATAGATTTTTCATTTAAGTATTTACTAATAAATGCTATATTTCTAATATGATAGTTACAATTTCTTACCATATTATTTATATGTTCATTCATTGTCAGTCTATCATTATAAGAATAGATAGGTTACTGAAGGACATTATAGAAGATAAATTTGAAAGACAAAAACCCAGAGGAAGGAAAGAAAAACCATTAATGCGGGATGGCCTAGCTGAAGTGAGGGAGATGGTACACCCAGCAACAAAACCGGTGTCGCCTGGCCGGGCCTGACTTGGGGAGATCATGCCCCTCTTGCCCTGAAAGGTGGCCGACATTAAACAACCGAGACATCGTTAGGATGGTTCGAATGTGAGGAGGCGGGAAATTACCGATATCACTCAAACAAATGCGATGATGAATGAAATATATATGAAGAGAGAACTTTTTATTCTTTTAAAAACTGTAATCTAATATAATTTCGAAACTGATTCATCAATGGATTTTATCATAACTTTTTATTTGAATTTTCCTATCCTATTTCTAAATAAAATTATCTTAAATAATATTGGAACCAACTATTCATATTAATATTCATAACACGGAAATATCCTTCGTTTGCATTTTTTTCTCTCTCTCTCTCTCTCTCTCTCTCTCTCTCTCTCTCTCTCTCTCTCTCTCTCTCTCTCTCTCTCTCTCTCTCTCTCTCCACATACATACACACTGTAGCCTACGTATTATATGTAGGGGCTAATAATGTATCGTTTCAAATAGCACCTATTGGGTCACCAATCATTAATAAGTGGTCGTTTTTCAAAATTTCTAAGGTAATGAGGTTTAAAGGTTTAGTTGTTGATTTCAGTGTTTTCCTTTAATTTCGATTATGAGCCACGTAGCTCGGTGTGGTTGGGGTTAGCTTTTGTCACGGGCTACTTGGCTCTGGCCCTCTTAGAGAAAATAGTATTATTTGCTATATCAATTATATTAGTCCAAGGTTGGAGATTTAAAATGCATCATCAGTTAACATAATTTATATTGTTTCAGAAGTGATTGGTGAAAATACAATATGTGAAATGACATGCAATGAAAGTGTTCATTGATGCATTATTATAGTGATGATGTTGTATATAGGATGTAGGGTATATTATACAATCAACTCATTGTTTACTCAAACTATCTGATTCGGCGTCAATAACCCTAGATGTCATGAGGACAGAAACTCCTAATCAATCAATCAATCGATCAAATTATCTGGGCAAGTCGTTCACTTCCAAGAGAACCCCCTTCCCTGGTGACGATTGCTCAATGCTCAAAGGTCCGAGTCTATCTGGTTTCACCCTCCCAAAGGCAAAAGGAAATATTCCCTTAGCAGTGCCTCTTCGTATTGTTACGATTTTATTTGTCGTTTCATGACCTAATGTCCAACACCTTATAGGTGTTCTCCCGGTAAGCTCTTCAAGATATCCATTACTCTCGATATCTGTTCAATCAGTCTTTTGCATATTTACTTCGTTATTTATAGTTTGGAAATAATTGTAAACACCTGGAAAGCAAACTGTATGAAATATTGTCATCGTAGTATTTTGTTTTTCATTGCCTAAAAAACTCATCTCATCATAACTGTGAGACCTTTAAACCTCAAACATTGGGGATGGGGATAGAAGGATATAACCAGGGGGGGGGGGGGTTGTTCGTTAAAGATGATGGTGGAGATGTGGCAATTGGGTAATCTTAATGTATGGATTGACGAGGTTTGCTTATTAACATTTATGAAATGGTGATGATGATGGTAATACCCCTATTGATATCTTTGATATCAGTGATTCCAACTCGCAATGAAAATGGGCATATATCGTTCTAACATTGTTTTTAGGTGGTCATTGAACATCTTTGGAACATGGGATCTTCACCCAAACGAAATACAATTCCAACACCAACTTGCAAAGTAGTTAACGGTCTTGTATGGTCCTTGGGCACATCCAATTCACATGAAATATTGGATATATAAGCATTTAGAGTTCTTATGACCTTATCTAACTTATTCTTGCTCTCTCTCTCTCTCTCTCTCTCTCTCTCTCTCTCTCTCTCTCTCTCTCTTGAGAGAGAGAGAGAGAGAGAGAGAGAGAGAGAGAGAGAGAGAGAGAGAGAGCGGGCAGCTGCTAGGATAATGCAAACAAAGGATATATCATTCCGACGTACATTAATTGGAATAGTCAGTTCCCATAATATTTAAGGATGTTCCATATAAAAATGTAATAAAGAATTCAAATATATCGGTGTGATTATATTTTTCGATAACTATTCTCGAAAACGATTGCATTTCTTAAAATAATAAGAGATCTCTTTCCTATGTATTTATTATATATATCCATATATACATATATATACATATATACATATATATATATATATATATATATATATATATATATATATATATATATATATATATCAACCATTAATCCTCACACTTACTTCTTTGACTGATATCGGTAATTTCCCTCCTCCTCACATTCGAACCATCCTAACGATGTCTTGGTTGTTTAAACGTCGGGCCACCTATCAGAGCAAGAATGGTAAGATATATCCAAGTCGAGTCTGGCAAGGCGACACCAGTTTTGTTGCTGGGTGTACTTATGACAGACAACACTTAAACATAAAGGTTATGATGGTGAAAATTTTATCAAATTTTCACTACCATAACCTTTATATTAAAGTGTAGTTCCTAAAGTCGATGTAGTCCTGAAGAAGGGTCGCGAAGTGATCCGAAACACATGTTGATACCAAACAATAAATGGAGAAAAGTAAATATATTTCTGCTGTTATTCAGAAAACTATCAGCAGGACGATCTGTCCGAGGAGAATCTGGCTTCGATTTTGGACGCCGATGAAACGTTTTGTATTCATTATATATGTATTTATGTATATGTATATATATATATATATATATATATATATATAAAAGACATTATATATATATATATATATATATATATATATATATATATATATATGTGTGTGTGTGTGTGTGTGTTTGTGTGTGTGCGAATATATAAACTATTGGTAAAAACATAACATATACGCATAGTAACATCTATCGCCTTCCAAAAAAATCTAGAAAGTAATAATTCCATTGGAAAAATCATGTGAATATTACATCATTATTGATGATCTAAAATAAATTATTCAGAAAAGTTCTGAAATGCTTTTTTCCGAGACGTATTCTCTGTGTTTCGAACGGCTCTGATATCGATTCGTACCGAAAATGGGTTGTTTTAAATCTCAAACCTGAAAAAATAAGACGAAGTCTGGTTATTTCAAAGCGGTTTGCTGAAAACGTCAATTACCCTTCGCCCGAGTTCGATCACCGAGTGCGTTTCAGGCGTTACTTAATAATGAAAGTAATAAATTATAGTGTTAATTATCTTTTCATCTTCCTATTCAGTCTCTTAACTTTTCCTTCCAATTGCAAATCCGAGCGTTGAACGACTTCAGAACGTTCAGACTCAAACCCATAAATCAAAATCATGTAGTTTATTATTATTATTATTATTGTTATTATTATTATTATTATTATTATTATTATTATTATTATTATTATTATTATTATTATTATAATGATGATGATGATGATGACGATGATGATGAGTTACTAGGGTTTATTGAAACGAAAGAAGAGTTTTTTTCCGAGTCCTAAACAGTTTTGGAAGAAAATCTTCACGGATTTCTGAATGACTTCAGAAGAAATGGCCATAGGCTTAGCATGGAGTTCTGAATGACCCTTGAACAAAATCTCTGAATGGCTTCGGAAGAAAACTTTCCCGGATTTCCAAATACCTTCAGAAGAAATAACCGTAGACTTAGCATGGAGTTCTGAATTATTCCAGCACATATTCTTCCTGGGGCAGTTCTGAAAGGCACCTGAAGAAAATTTTCCGGGATCTTCAAAAGGCTTCAGAAGACATAGCCGTAGACTTAGCACGGAATTCTGAATGACTCCAGAACAGAATCTTCTCGGAGCAGTTCTGAACGGCTCCGCACCGAGCTTCAAATGACTTCTGAAGACCTGATCTTTTTTTTCAAACTAAGCATGCAACGCAGTGAACATTGTTAATGGCTATTTTTGAATAGGAAGCCGACTGTGAGAATTGTGTATTACAACTACAGGATCGACCGGAGGCTCCTTCGGAACATTTTCATTTACAGCTGGTTTTGGTGGTTGCTGCAGAAGTTGTCGAGCTTTGAAGAACATAATGTACGCGCCTTGAATGATCCTTTGCTATAATTAGAGACTATTAGAACTAAGGAAATAAGGACGGAGACCGAATGGTTCAACTGAACGGTGAGCGACGTGTGGTTATTCAACAGGATAGTCCCAAAATTCGACATTGAAGAAAGGACATATCCAGATCGTATCAGTAAATATATTGTGTTTCTCGTCCTTTTCTTTAGCGTGATGACGTATGCGGGGAATATTTATTGCATTCCTGTCTTTACCCATCGCCCTGATGGACAAAGACATGAATGCCATCGATTTCTCTGAGGAATCTGACGAACTGAGGACACATGGCACTGAAATCTATCTTGAAATCTAGAAGGAAACTGGCGAACTAGGAAAGAATACGATGAAATCTCGAAGGAAATTGACAAACCAAGGAAACTGGAAGATGAAATATTAAAAGAAACCGTAAAACTAAAGAACTTGAAAAACTAGAAAAGACAGAAGAGAACAGCAACGAAGCGCCTTTAAACGAAGACGTAAAATAACCTTTGATGCTAGAGGTAAGTCACCTTGAAATAGAGGTAAAAAAAAGTCCCTAATACGAGAAATAAAGCACCTCAAAATAGATGTAAAATATCCCTTAATGCTAGAAATAAGGCACCCCAAAATTGAGGTTAAAAAACCTTAATGCTAGAAATAGGGCACATAAAAATATAGGTAAAGAAAGGCCCTACTGCTATAAATAAGGCACCTAAAATTAAAGGCAAAAGAGCCTCTAATGCAACAAGTAATGTACCTTAAAATCGAGGACAAAAAGCCCCTAATGCTATATATAAGGCTCCTAAAAATAGAGGTCAAAGAACCCTTAATGCTATAAATAAGGCACCAAAAAATAAAAGTCAAAGAGCCTCTAATACTAGAAGTAATGTACCTCAAAATCGAGGTCAAAAAGCCCTCAATGCTATATATAAGGCTCCTCGAAATAGGTAAAAAATCTCCTAATGCTATAAATAAGCACCTAAAAGAGAGGTCAAAGAGCCTCTAATGCTGGAAGTAATGCACCTCAAAATCGAGGTCAAAAAGCCCCTAATGCTATAAATAAGGCACCAAAAAAATAGAGGTCAAAGAGCCGCTAATGCTACAAGTAATGGACCTCAAAATCGAGGTAAAAAAGGGCCTAATGCTATATATAAGGCTCCTAAAAATAGAGGTAAAAAAAGCTCCTAATGCTATAAATAAGGCACCAAAAAAAGAGGTCAAAAGCCTCTAATGATGAAAGTAATGCACCTCAAAATCGAGGTCAAAAAGCCCCTAATGCTATAAATAAGGCACCTAAAAATAGAGGTCAAAGAGCCGCTAATGCTACAAGTAATGGACCTCAAAATCGAGGTAAAAAAGGGTCTAATGCTATATATAAGGCTCCTAAAAATAGAGGTAAAAAAGCTCCTAATGCTATAAATAAGGCACCAAAAAAGAGGTCAAAAGCCTCTAATGCTGGAAGTAATGCACCTCAAAATCAAGGTCAAAAAGCCCCTAATGCTATAAATAAGGCACCTAAAAATAGAGGTCAAAGAGCTTCTAATGCTAGAGGTAATGCACCTCAAAATCGAGGTCAAAAAGACCCTAATGCTATAAATAAGGCACGTAAAAATAGAGGTCAAAGAGCCTCTAATGCTATAAGTAATGCACCTCAAAATTGAGGTAAAAAAGGGCCTAATGCTATATATAAGGCTCCTAAAAATAGAGGTCAAAGAGTATCTAATGCTTGCAGTAATGCACCTCAAAATCGAGGTTAAATAACATCTAATGCTATAAATAAGGCACCTAATTATAGAGATCAAAGAGCGTCTAACGCTAGAAATAATGCACCTCAAAATAGAGGTATAAAAGCCCCTAATGCTATAAATAAGGTACCTATAAATAGAGGTCAAAGAGCCTCTAATGCTAGAAGTAATGCACCTCAAAATCGAGGTAAAAAAGCCCCTAATGTTAGAGATAAGACACCTCAAAATGGAGGTAAAAAAGACCCAAATGCTAGAGATAAGACACCTTAGAATAGAGGTAAAAAAACCCCTAATGCTAGAGATAAGCACCTCAAAATAGAGGTAAAAAAGACTGTAATGCTAGAGATAAGGCACCTTCAGTGGCTTTTTTTTTTAAAATAAAATTTCAAGGTGCCTTATCTCTAGCATTAGGGTTTTTTACCTCTATTTTGAGGTGCCTTATCTCTAGCATTAGCTGACTTTTTACCTATGTTTTGAGGTGTCTTATCTCTAGCATTAGGGGCTTTTTGACCTCCATTTTGAGGTGTCTTATCTCTAAAATTAAGGGATTTTTTTTTTTACCTCGATTTTGAGGTGCATTCTCCTAGCATTAGAGGCTCTTTGACCTCTATTCTTAGGCGACTTATTTATAGCATTAGGGGCTTCTTTACCTCAACATAGAAGTAAAAAATCCCCTAATGCTAGAGACAAGGCACCACAAAATCAGAGGTCTAAAAGCCCCTAATGCTGTAGATTAGGCTCCTAAAAATAGAGGTAAAAAAGCTCCTAATGCTAGAGATAATGCACCTCAAAATAAGAGGTCTAAGAGGCCCTAATGCTAGAGATAAGGCCCCTCGAAATAAAGAGGTAAAAAGCCCCTAAAGCTAGATATAAGGCACCTCAAAATAGGAGGTCAAAAAGCCCCTAATGCTACAGATAAGGCACCTCGAAATGGAGTCATAAAGCCCCTAAAGATAAAGTTAAGGTACCTAAAAATAGAGGTAAAAAAGCTCATAATGCTAGAGATAAGGCACTTAAAATACAAGCCAAAAATCCCTTAGTGCTAGAGATAAGGCTTCTAAAAATAGAAGTAATAAAACCCCTAATGCTAGAGATAAGGCACATCAAAATAGAAGTTAAAAAGCCCCTAATGATAGATATAAGGCACCTCAAAATAGAGGTCATAAAGCCCGTAAAGGTTAAGTTAAGGCACCTAAAAATAGAGGTAAAAAAAGCCCTAATGCTAGAGATAAGGCACGTAAAATTTTGAGGTCATAAAGATAAAGTTAAAACATAAAATAGAGGTAAAAAATGCCCCTAATGCTAGAGATAAGACACCTCAAAATAGAGGTCAAAGAACCTCAAATGCTAGAAGTAAGGCATCCCCAAATAAGAGGTCAAAAAGCTCCTGATGCTAGAGGTAAGGTGCTACAATTAAATACAGCATATGCTTCAGGTA
>NC_090725.1:289044655-289092155 GCF_036898095.1 Palaemon carinicauda
TCCTACGTGTGAAGTGCTTCGGCCTCTGGACAGTAAAATTTCCCCCTTTTGTATTTAAGAGTGATGGTTAGTGAATTGTGACAGTAAAGTATTAGCAGGGTGTTTGTGCCCCGAGAGTAAGTACTCATATCCTCCCCTGTTGAACTTTATGTAACTGTTATAAGGAGACTTTCCCGGACCAAGGTCCCACTCAGAACACAACATAAAAAATTCTCCACACACACACACACACACACACACACATATATATATATATATATATATATATATATATATATATATATATATATATATATTACCTGTATTCAGTATGATATATTATTTGGATGTTCCCAATCATCACACAAGACCGCTAGTTACTTTGCAAGCTGGTGTTCGAATTGTATTTCTTTCGGGTGAAGATCCCATGTTCCAAAGATGTTCAAAGACCGCCTAAAAACAATGTTAGAACGATATATGCCCGTTTTCATTGCGAGTTGGAATCATTGATATTAAATGTTATCAATAGGGGTATTACCATCATCATCATCACTTCATAATGTTAATAAGCAAACCTCGTCAAGCCATACATTAAGATCACCCAATTGCCACATCTCTACCATCATCTTTAACCCCCACCTGCTTATATCTTTCTACCCCCATCCCCAATGTTTGAGGTTAAAAGGTCTCACAGTTATGATAAGACCCTTCTGGTGGAAGTTTTTTTAGTAAATGAAAAACAAAATACTAAAATGACAATATTTCATACAGTTTGCTTTCCGGGTGTTTAAAATTATATAAAAACTATAGAAAACGAAGTAAATATGCGAAAGACTGATTGAACAAATATCGAGAGTAATTGATTTCTTGAAGAGCTTACCGGGGGAACACTTTTAAGGTGTTGGACATCAGGACATGAAACGATAAATAAAATCGTAATAATACGAATACTCAATGCTAAGGAAATATTTCCTTTTGCCTTGAGAAGGGTGTAGCCACCTAGACTCGGACCTTTGAGCATTGAGCAATCATCACCAGGGAAGGGGGTTCTCTTGGAAGTGAACGACTTGCCCAGATAATTTGATCGATTGATTGATTGATTAGGAGTTTTCTGTCCTCATGACATCTAGGGTTATTGACGCCGAACCAGATAATTTGAGTAAACAATGTGTTGATAGTTTAATCTGTTATACCTTACATCCCATATACCACATCATCACTATAATAATGAACTTTCATTGCATGTCATTTCACATATTTTATTGTCACCAATCACTTCTGAAACAGTAGATTATGTTAACTGATGATGCATTTTAAACCTCCAACCCTTAGACTAATATAATTGATATAGCAAATAATACTATTTTCTCTAAGAGGGCCGGAGCCAAATAGCCGGTGACAAAAGCTGACCCCAACCACACTGAGCTACGTGGCTCATGATCGAAATCAAAGGAAAACACTGAAATCAACAACTAAACCTTTAAACCTCATTACCTTCGAAATTTTGAACAAAGGCCATTTATCAATGATTGGTGACCCAATAGGTGCTATTTGAAACGATATATACATTATTAGCCCCTACATATAATACGTATACCACAGTGTGTAATTATGTGGAGAGAGAGAGAGAGAGAGAGAGAGAGAGAGAGAGAGAGAGAGAGAGAGGAGAGAGAGAGAGAGAGAGAGAGAGAGAGGGGGGGGGGAATTGCTTAAGAAAATGCAAACGAGGGATATTTCGGTTTTATGAATATTAATATGAATAGTCAGTTCCAATATTATTCAAGAAATCTTTATATAAAAATAGGATAGGAAAATTCAAATAAGTTATGATAAAATCTTTTGATGAATTAGTTTCGAAATAATATTAGATTACATTTCTTAAAAGAATAAAAAAGTTCCCTCTCTTCATCGTATTCCTTTGAGTGATATCGATAATTTCCCCCCTCCTCACATTCGAACCATCCTAACGATGTCTCGGTTGTTTAACGTCGGCCACCTTTCAGGGCAAGAGGGGCACGATCTCTCCATGTCAGGTTTGGCCAGGCGACACCGGTTTTGTTACTGGGTGTACCAAATGCTAAAATAGGTGGATACGAATAGAGAATTATGGAGGGCGACTAATACATGAAAGAACTTGCCTTATAGGACAGAACACTATAGTAGTAGTAGTAGTAGTAGTAGTAGTAGTAGTAGTAGTAGTAGTAGCAAATTAACAATTAGAAGCTGATATCTAGTTCAGAGGAAAATCCCCAGTCTCTTGCAATTTGTTTGGGCCCCTTTAGTATAATTATAGTTAGTCGAGTATTGGCTTTGCATTTTCCCTTATAACATAAATTGTGAGATAGTTTTAAGTTAGACCAAAATTCAATATATCTGGAATAAAGAAAGGGGACTTATTGCAAGCAGAACATAATGAATAAGAGTACATGCCGTGAGATATAATTTTCACCACAGTGGTGTTGGCAATAGATGATTGAATGCCTTTCCCACATTGAGGCTTTCGCGGGATGATAAAATCTAAATCAACTGTGTATAAAAAAATAATTTTTAGTATATTTGTTGGTGTGGTACTGTTATAAACACACATTATGTTTCCAATCAAATGTCTCTTCGATGTGTTATGTATTTTAGACTTTGTAGGTTACTTCTTCTGAATAAGTCTAGGTAAGTTAACTCTAAAACAGTTTATTAACATCTCCATCACAGGAGTATAGATGGTTTGGTCGGATGACCATTCCGTATGACAGGCTGATCAGAACTAACTAAAATATCAATATCGATGATAATGTATAGTTAGTTATCTCAGCATTCAATGATATATGTAAACACAACATTAATACCGGAAGGCACCTGTATCTGGTTGAGACACAACTCTTCTCACGGTTTGTTTTGTGTTTACTCTTCATGGAAAATGTTACATTGCAAATGGTTCGCTTGGTCTTGACTTTCGCATCCTGCTTATGACTGACTTGGCGTTCTCACACTCCTCCTAACTTCTACATTGACCTCTTGGGTCATGGATTTAATCATGTAATTTTACACACGTTACATATATGCTATCTTTAGGGTATTTATACAAAAGTTTTTAAGCAAAAAAGCTTACCTGTAAAATAAAATAATATAGGTCTTGAGTTGAATTAAAGCTAGAGAGAAATCTGATCACAGCCAAAGAATAGCCCAAAAAATGTCTAAAATTCCCCTTTTGCATAACGTTGAGAGGAACTTGTAAAATAATAAAAAAAAATTTCATTCAGTCTTTAATACCCCCTTCACTGCTTTCGCGGAAACTAGTTATCACTCAAGCACGTACAATAACCAAAACGAGATGAGTGATAAACCAATAGTAAGGCATTGTCTGTAATATACTACTTGCTAAATAGCTAGGCTATTCACTGCCTGACCTTGCTAGTGTAATGGGATAATATTTTCCCATTACATTTTATAGGTTTTAGGTTGGCCAGGTCACCAGCCGGAGTTATGGGGTCCTTTGACTGGTCAGGCAGTACTACAATGGATCATTCTCTCTGGTTACGGTTCTTTCCCTTTGCCTACACATACACCGAATGGTCTGGCCTATTCTTTACAGATTCTCCTCTGTCCTCGTACACTTGACAACACTGAGATTACCAAACAATTCTTCTTCACCCAAGGGGTTGATTACTGCACTGTAATTGTTCAGTGGCTACTTTCCTCTTGGTAAGGGTAGAAGAGACTCTTTAGCTTTGGTAAGCAGCTCTTCTAGGAGAAGGACACTCCAAAATCAAACCATTGTTCTCTAGTCTTGTGTAGTGCCATAGCCTCTGTACCATGGTCTTCCACTGTCTTGGATTAGAGTTCTCTTGCTTGAAGGTACACTCAGGCACACTATTCTATGTAATTTCTCTTCCTCTTATTTCGTTAAAGTTTTTATTGTGTATATAGGAAATATTTATTTTAATGTTACTGTTCTTAAAATATTTTATTTTTCCTTGTTTCCTTTCCTCACTGGGCTATTTTCCCTGTTGGGGCCCCTTGGCTTATAGCATCCTGCTTTTCCAACTAGGGTTGTAGCTTAGCAGTTAATAATAATAATAATAATAATAATAATAATAATAATAGTAATACTACTACTAATAATAATAATAAAATGATACCACCATCTTCCCCTTCCAAAAGGAGAATCAAATATGGCAGCCATAGTGAACAACGAGGAAGACCAGTCTAGTATGAGTGTTTATCATTGGTTTCCGCAATTTGGATCGTCTGCCCTTCTACGTAATGTAAACAATCTGTCATATGATCACGTCATCTGATGGTTTGACATTCAGGTTACTTATTGGTATGTCATGCCGGTGGATAGGTATGTTGTCAGTATTATTGCGTATTATATTACTTTTAGGGTGTTAAATTGATTTTTAAAAATGCAGAAAGCTTTTCAAAGTTATTACGAGAGTGGGAAGTATGTAATGTGTACCGGTGGCTTTTGTGTATAGAATTAGAAATATAAAGTTTATATGTGGTTAATGTAAAATAATGTTGAATATAATCAACATAGCTTATGAATATTGAATAGACCCACCGTATTTAGCATATTTTTTCATCGGTTTATTATACATCCAAGAAGGTAATGTATAGAGAAGAAAATGCTTGTTATACCATTATATACCGTTTCCCCAGTATGTTTTTCCCACCCAAAACCCCGAGTTCCCAGTCGGGTCCACCATTATCGGGGGATATATATATATATATATATATATATATATATACAGGGTATATATATATATATATATATATATATATATATATATATATATATCTGAAACTTTTCATTTCCTATAGGAACGAGTGTCATTTTCAAAGAGAACGGACCCTTTTCTACAGAAAAAGTAGTTTCTTCCCTCGGTTACATTACCCTGTAATACAGTACAATAATACCAATCTGATACCATTAAGGTACTGTAGTTTGTAGGATGTCTGAGTCGCCTCCCAACTACAGTAGTCTTAAGCCCCATACATACTCGGTTTTAACTAACAAGCTAAATAAGGAAACCAGTTTTCTTCAGGTCAGTTTGAGCATGTGGGGGAGTATTTTGAACTAGAGGCAGGCCTGAAAAACAATTGGATGAACCTTAGCGAAGGTAGAAAATTTAGCTGTTCCTTTCCCTTGAATTGACGGCCACTTTTCACGTGTATGGGGGTGCCTACATTCCTGCCATTAGTATCCCACCAACCATCGTACTGACAATATTGAAGCCTAGGTTGCTGATGGAATGGCTGTGTCCCAAAAGGATAAGCTAATTGTTGTGAATTTGAAAATAAAAAGTAAGGGTTATTCTCTCAGATACAAGAAAGTTGCAGTCTGTGATGTACTGTTAATTAATTAAAAGAAAAAGATAAAAATGCTGATAAGGATATTAAAATAATTTATTTACATTGTAATGTATAATGTTGCCATAAAAAAAAGCAGGAAATGCATAGTACTAAAGTACATAATGATAAGCAGAGAAACATTGTCGGAGAAAACAATGCCAGTTTTTTCTTACATGACTTTTCAGCCTTTTTATGTATATTTTGTGCCCTTGCCATTACAAATGGAAATCAAGCTAATTAGATGAATGATTTTTTGAGATGCATATTGACAAATTTGGAATAGACCAATCCTCACAATTTTGACAGTGTTTAAGCATTTATTGCTGTTTAGGTTTAAGTGTACAAAAACTTTATGAGCAAGAACTTGTACCCTAACAAAACTCAAAGTATGATTGTGAGTATGTTGAGGACAGTGACTTCTCCACATCCAGATCTCAGCATTGAAAAATTTTCTTCAACTATATATGACTTTTAAAATTTTAGGTATGATTCTTTGAGAAACACATTTGGTCTGCTTCATCTTCAATTATACAAAGAATTGATTTCTTGAGAAAGTCTTTTAAGATTTTTTATGACCAGTCTTTTCTGAAGAAATTTTCTTATTCATTCATTCTGCCATGTTTCAAGTCTTGTTCTCCATTGTGGTCTTCAGCTGCAGAATCTCATCTTAATTTGTTGGAAAAGAACTTGTGATCTATTAAAGCTCTTATTCCTGATCTAATTATTAATCTCTGGCACCGTCATTATGCATGTTGTATAAACTATTTCATAATTCTATCCATCCTTTGCATTCAGATCTTCCCAGACAGTACCATCCTGCCCATAATACGAGGTATACAGTTTATTCTCACAGTCATGCTTTTGCCATCAATACTACAAAGTATTTTAAAAGTTTATTCCAGCTATGACCAGATTGTGGAAAGATCTTCCTAGTCAGGGAGTTGAATCTGTAAACTTCAGAATTTTTAAACTGCAGCAAATGTTTTTATGTTGAACAGGCTGACATACGAGAGTTATTGGATCTTTTGACCGGCCAGACAGTACTACATTCGATCCCTCTCTCTGGTTACCGCTCATTTTGTCTTTGCCTACTCATACACTGAATAGTCTGGCCTATTCTTTCCACATTCTCCTCTGTCCTCATACACCTAAAAACACTGAGAATACCAGACAATTCTTTTTTGCTCCAGGGGTTAACTACTGCAATGTAATTGGTCAGTGGCTACTTTCCTCTTGGTTAGGGTAGAAGAGATTCTTTGTACCATGACCTTCCACTGTCATGGATTAGAGTTTTCTTGCTTGGGGTACACTTGGGCATGCTGCTCTATCTCATTTCTCTTCCTCTTGTTTTTTGAAGTTTTTATAGTTTATATGTGAAGGATCTAATTTAATGTTACTGTTCTTGAAATATTTTATTTTGATTTTGATTTTTCTCTTGAAGTTTATTTATTTTCTAGTTTACTTTCCTCACTGGGCTATTTTTCCCTGTTGGAGCCCTTGGGCTTATAGCATCTTGCTTTTCCAACTAGGGTTATAGCCTAGCTTGTAATAATAATAATAATATAGAATATTTTATATTAATTATTCATTACTTCTCATGTAGTTTATTTCCTTATTTCCTTTCCTCACTGGGCTATTTTTCCTTGTTGGAGCCCTTTGGCTTGTAGCACCCCCACTTCCCTGTTTTGATGCTATAGTCTACCCTGGGGTATATGTAGTTGTTTGTGACAGCTGTAAACTTTCTTATAACTGATACTTGTCAAATCAGTTTTCTTTATGGGGAAAGTGTGGCTTATCTTTATCTGATATACATTACAATAGTATTATGAAGCTAGTTTTACAGCTTACAAAATATTATGATTTACTTCTGCCTTGTCAGGAGTGAAGCCAATTGGGAAGCAAACACAAGTTTAAGTCTTATGTTTAGGGTAAGCTAAGGATATGGTGGTCTAAGAGGGGGTTGCAGGGTGGGCCTAGCCCTCTACTTAGTAGGTAAAGATACGCCTCCTAGGTTAGGTTAGGTGGGGAACCTTAGGTTATGTGGTGTTCTTGTGTTTGTTTCCATTTTAAAATGTATTTTTTGTCATAACTTTTAGGATTTCAAAATATCTAAAACTTGAAAAGTATGGGTTTTCCCCAGTTTTTGCATTAAAAAAGTTCAAAGTATTGTATCTATAAATACACTTCTTATTTTCTTCATGAGGAATATTGTGCAATAGTAAATATTTGCCCATATTTTAACTACTGACCCGTTCTCTCCCAACCAACTGCAAAGGTACAAAGGCTCGTAGACCTCTTTTTATTTCTTTTACAAGTGCTCAATCATTAGTAATGATATGGTACTATAAGTTCTCACCAGATACATAAAGTAAATCATAAATTTTCCAATTGGTTATTAGGTATTTTATGCATTTCTGGCTGCTGTTGGTGATGCAAACCAATTTTTTTTCTCAACCAACTATATGAAGCAGTAATGGAAGATCCCAGTAAGAAATTGTAATGTTTGAGTGTGGCAACTCAAAATAGAAGTGCATTACAGTACCTCATGTGTTAATGGTATATTTGCATAAATCACACCAAAACTAGTTGGCAAAATGCATATGTAATTCATATAGGTCATTGAAAACCATGGTCATTGAGTAACAGAAAACTTGAAGTAAGGGGAGAAAGGGATCTGTCGTAGCCTATCCACACCCACCTAACCTAACCCAGGGCACCTGGTTCCCTCTTTGACCTCCTTTGAACATAACATGACATGATGCCTTATAACTTACCATTGTGATCCTTAAGTAAAACATCTATGTACAGTAGGTAGAATTTGGCAAGAGACAGAAGAAGGGTAAGAGTGTCTTCTCCTTCAGTATCTTCCTTGAGGCCAAAGAATCTGCCAGCACTCTTTTTTTCCACTATGAAGTAATCTCCCCCTTTAGCCTTCTCTGCTCCTCTCTCCTCATGAGGTCAACAAAGAAGCAGAACAACTTGGATCTTTCGTATACACTAGTGGAGTGTGAGGTGCCTTTATCTGATTTCCTTAGTGGATCAGGTGAACCTCACTTTTCACTCCATAGTGAACCTGACTTTGACAAGGCCTAGACCTTAGCTCTTTTAGTTGCTGTGGCCTTCTTTAGGCTTTGAGGACAATCTATCTACGGAGAAACTGTGGTAAGACCTCAGTAAGAATTCCCAGTCTACTGTTGCACCCACTTCTGCTGCTGCAGAAGCAGTGCTGTCATGATTCCCTCCAGCTTGGCCCTTATGACTGTAAGTACATTTGACAGCAGGTCTTCACCTTCAGTAGCTCCATTAAAGGTTTAAAGGCCGCTCATGAATGGCTGGGGCAAGGGACAGTAACACTGGCCTATAGAACAGGACAATGCCCTAGAGACTGACCTTATATATATACATATGATCAGCGCCCAAGCCCCTTCTCCACACATGCTAGGACCAAGGATGGCCAGGCACTGGCCGGTGATGACTCGGCAGATAGACCTATAGGCTCCCCCAAACCCCCCATTCTTAGCTCACAAGGATGGTGAGGTTGCAGTGACCAAAGAAGCTAACGAGTTTGAGCAGGACTCGAACCCCAGTCTGGTTTTCACCAGTCAGGGACGTTACCGCATTGACCACCACAACCCTATATACCTGTATGATGACAGCTAGGAAAGGGAAGAGGCAGTTGTTTCCCCCTTCCCCTCCCAAGTCCATCTCAACATCCTCTTCAGAAGTTCTGTACAGTAGTCTCCATCTGTAATCTACCTCCATAAGGGAGAAAAGAATCACTCTCCTGTGTCCAACTAATGGCATGCCACTCACACAAGCATAAAAAGGACACCACTAGTTCCTAACGGGAATGGTCACCATTTGACTGCACAAAGCCCCCTCACATCCCTTCTGAGGCTGGATAGCCGGAGTCATTCCGAGAAGATAGAAATAAACATTCAGGAAATAATGAAGACTTTCGCATGCGATCTCATGTACCACAGAGCAAACTCACTCTTCAGTAGAAGAGTTCTCTAATGAGACAAATCTCTTACCTATGTGTCTCGTTCTTTCAGAATTAAACTTTCCATATGGGATTTAACCTCGTGTTCATGTCCGTGCCCCATAGTGCACCAGTGCCTCTGATGAAGAATTAAGATTTTGGGGCAGATCCTCACCATCGCTCACTCTCTAAGGTGCATACTCACATCCCTGAGTGCTCTTATGCCTCTGAAGAATATCTTGAAGTAGTTCCTCATTTTCGATCATGTGCCAAAGCACACACACATGCTCCAGAGTGTACTTGATTATCTGAAGGCGAGCTAACTCTTGCTGATGCTTGGTTTTTGCGCACTGGCTAAGACACATATGCGCACCCCACAGATGGTAATTATGTTCCTGAAGAAGAGCCATGTTAAAGCAAATTGTAAAATTCATCTCAAATAACAAATGTATTGTTGAATAAGAGCATGATGGAAAATATCCATGATTTGCATCTGCTGACCCTGTGCTGAGACTTCATACTGTCTACCATCTGTCTTGCTTACGTGAGATTGTATACCACATACTATTGGCTGATAGATGAGTCGGCCAATCAGGGCATGGTAATCTATATCTCAGCTGCTGATTGGCCCACAGAGCACAGCATCACCCAAGTGAGTGATGCTAGTCCAGGCAGCATCTTCCTTGGTCGTGTTCCACTTTGAGTTTTGTGACCCTTATGTCTAGAATTGTTATTTGTTCCGTAACCGAAATACAAACCACGCTATTTACAAAGGGTATTACTTTTAGCGCAGCTGAAATGACGAGCCAATAGTTTTTAACGAGGGTTAATTACCCCCACGCTAGTTAGCGGGGGGTGGGGAAGGGTAGCTTGCTACCCCTCCCCCCTCCACACACCGGTGACTTGCTTCACTTCACTTTTGGCTCGGCGGTGATCAGACGTGTCTGTTCATCGCCTTCGTGACAGCCTTTAATTTTCTGCTTTTTCTTTTCAGCTTGTGTGATTGGTTGGAAGTTGACCTTCAGTTATTTTCTTTTATTTACTATGCGTACATGCCCTGGAGTTGCCGGCCGTCCTTGTGGGACTTTCATGTCGGACGTTATTACGGATCCTCACACCCTCTGCCCTCAATGTCGGGGCCGACGGTGCGACCAGGATAACATGTGCCGTGAGTGCAGGGAGTGGTCTGCCTCCCAGTGGGAGAGGTTTGGCCGTCGGCGTAAGAAGAAGTCCAAGAGAGACCGTTCTCCTCCGGTGTTAGCCTTGAAGGAGGAAGGTTCTCGGGACTCTTCTTCCGCCGCCCAAACCTCCTCCGAAGCTCCCCCTCGTCCGCCTCCTAAGGAGAGTCGTCCGAGTGGGAGCGCAAGCCCTTGTTCTGTTTCCCTACCTTCGGTGGGGGGAGAGGGCGTCGCCTCCCATAGCGAGGCGGTTCCCCCTCCTCCTCCGGGGGAGGTTATTGATAATAATGCCTTATCCAGTGATGATCTTTTACAGATTTGGTCGTCCCTGGGGCTTAAGGGCTTGCCCTCCAGGGTCGCTCTTATTGACCTTGTCTCGTTGGGGGCCGCTGTTAAACAGTCGCCGGTGGTAGCGGAGGTAGACCCTCTGTCTATTGTCGACGTCGTGGTGACAGAGGCCTCCGACGTGGCTGGGCCTTCCGACGCAGGTGCTGTTGCTGGTGATGGTGCTCAAGGCTCTCCTCCTTCCGTGCATCCTTCGAAGGGGGAAGTGAGTCCTTCGGTCTCGACTGCTGCCCAGCTTCCTTCTGAGGGAAGTGTTTTGACGGAGACTCCCCTTCGGAGGACTGATGGTCCCGACGATCTCCCCCGAGGCCGCCTCCGCCGTAAGGCTCACCGCCCTATACGCCACAAGGGCCTCCCTTCCCCTTACAGGGGGACTAAGAGGCGCCTTTTTGGGTCTTCGTCCTCCGGGGGGGGACTCTCCTCGTCAGCCTCAACCGACTGCTCCGCCCTCCTTGAACCTCTCTGCAGACCGCTCACCATCTCCTGCCGGATCTTCGCCTTCTGGAGAACTCGTCACCCGACGGGCAACGGTCCCTTCGGGGCTAAGGGATTCTTCCCTTATGCGAGCAGGGCTAGCGCACAAGCGCTCTCCTGCTCGCCAAGACTCTCCTGCTCGCCGACGCTCACCTGCTCGTCGGCTCTCTCCTGATGTTCGCCCCCCTCGCCAGCGCTCTCCTGCTCGTCAGCTCTCTTCCGAGCGTCAGCGCTCATTTGAGGACCATCGCCCTGCGGTCTCTGACCACCCTTTAGTTCCTGCTGAACTCCCTGCTCACCATCCACCTGGTCCTGTGGCTACGCAACATCGTGCTGCGCGTGTGTCAGAAACACATGTTCGCCAACGCGCCAGCGATCTTCCCGTTCCTGCTCGTGAACGCGCCGCACCACCTGTCCTCTCACAGGACACGCGTCGACCTTCTGCTCGCCAGCGATCACCAGCTCGCCAGCGATCACCTACACATGCTGCTCGCCATCGCACGACCCTGCATGATCGCCCGCTTACGCATGCTGCTCCTCATCGCACTACCCTGAACGATCGCCCTCCTGCGGATGCTGATCACCATCGCACCCTTTCACGCGATCATTCACCTGCGCATGCTGCTCGCCATCGCACAACCCTGCACGATCGCCCGCTTACGCATGCTGCTCCTCATCGCACAACCCTGAACGATCGCCCTCCTGCGGATGCTGATCACCATCGCACCCTTTCACGCGATCATTCACCTGCGCATGCTGCTCGCCATCGCACAACCCTGCACGATCGCCCGCTTACGCATGCTGCTCCTCATCGCACAACCCTGAGCGATCGCCTTCCTGCGGATGCTGATCACCATCGCACCCTTTCACGCGATCATTCACCTGCGCATGCTGCTCGCCATCGCACAACCCTGCACGATCGCCCGCTTACGCATGCTGCTCCTCATCGCACAACAATGAACGATCGCCCTCTTGCGGATGCTGATCACCATCGCACCCTATCACGCGATCATTCACCTACACATGCTGCTCGCCATCGCTTACCATCACGCGGTCATTATCGCCAGCGATCTTCTTCACCTACGCGGCAGCACGATCCCTCGCCGTCGCGCCATCGCTTGCGTTCGTCGCCTCGGACACGTGTTCATTTACCTGCCCACCCTCACGCCCACTCGCCTGCGCGCCCGCGCGATCGCTCGCCTGCGCACCCGCGCGACCGCTCGCCTGCGCGCCCGCGCGACCGCTCGCCTGCGCGCCCGCGCGACCGCTCGCCTGCGCGCCCGCGCGACCGCTCGCCTGCGCGCCCGCACGACCGCTCGCCTGCGCGCCCGCGCGACCGCTCGCCTGTGCGCCCGCGCGATCACCCGCGCGACCATTCGCCTTTGCGCGACCGTTCGCCCTCGCGCGACCGTTCGCCCTCGCGCGACCGTTCGCCCTCGCGCGACCATAGTTCGCGGCGAATTCCACAGCCGGTGGTAGCAGCAGGGACGCGTGCTCCTAGACGGCACTCGGGATCACCTCCATCCAAGCACAGGTTGGTAGTGCAGGACGAAGACAGGTCAGTACAGCATTCTTCCCCACCTTCTTTTCAGGCAGGTACCGTCGTGTCCACTCCAAAGGATCGCCCGATCCCTTTCACCTTAGCGAGGATTTCGGACTCTGTGTCCTTGGAGCAGCAGACTTGGTTTGGTCCGCTGGCACGGGCGTTAGTGAGGGTTATGAAACCAGCACTCGCCGGCCAGGGTAACAAACCAGCGGCTGTCTCTCCTACGCTAAAGAGAAAGAGAGGAGTGGACTTCGTGGTGACTTCCCCCAGGGCGAAGTTGGTTCCCAAGAGGTCGGTCTCGAGGGTCCCCTCTCCTGCACGAGTACTCTCTCCTTCTCCCGTGGACGAGGCCTTTCCGTCCTCAGGTGAGTCCAGTGGAGCGGTAGTCTTCCCCTCGGCACCAGGGGGGGAGACTTCGCTTCAGGCAGGAGAATCGTCTCGTGAGGAAGGGGCCCCTCGAACCTCGTTGTTGGGATCCTGTATCCCTCCCAGGAGGGAACCCAAGGATTCCAAGACCATCCCTAAATCCTCTGCAAGGATTCGTCAGGAACCCACGACTACCCAGGGGAATGTCCACGTATCACCCCAGGAAGAGATTCCTGGGGCAGGAGACTTAGCTGCCAGCCCGCAGGGAGGAGAACAGCAAGAGTCCGAACATGCCTTCTGGCAGGTCCTAAGCCTGATAAGGCAACTTAACAGTCTTACGGATCCAGTCATCCCCCCCCCCGTGAAGGCAAAGACACGATTCTGGATGAAGTGTTTGACGTTCGGAAGGCCCCTAAGACCAGTGCAGCTCTGCCCTGGTCTCGGGGGCTGAAGAGTGCCAGAGCTAGGGCCAATGCTCAGCTCGCACTTCTTGCCTCCTCCAGTCGTTCTACTGCCGGGAACAAACTCATCCCTCCTCCTCGCCTTCAGCAGAGGAGGTATTTCGAGATCCTGGGTGAGCACAACCTCGCTCTTCCTCTCCATCACTCTGTGGAGGAGCTGGCGAAGGGAGTTCCCTTGGAGAAACTCTCTGCCCGGCAGGTGTCGTTCTCGGCGGCAGAGATCCTTAACCACGAGAAGGTCGCTAAGTGTGCCATGCAGGCCACTTCGTGGCTGGACTTCTGGTTAGGATCTCTGGGCATCCTATTGCGATCGGAGGACTTGTCCAAGGAGACCAATAGGAAGGCCCTAGAGACCTTCTTGCTCTCGGGCACCCGCTCCATCGAGTTTTTGGCGCACCAGGTTACCACCCTGTGGGCCAACTCGGTGTTGAAGCGTCGCGATGCTGTGTCCGAGAGATTCCATCCGAAGGTCTCCGCCGTAGATGTGTGTAGGCTCCGACATGCCTCCCTCCTGGGGGAGAGCCTGTTTGAGCCTCAAGACTTGGAGCGAGCAGCTGAGAGGTGGAGGAAATCCAGCACGGACTCCCTCCTCCACAGGGCCCTTACAACTCGGCCCTATAAGCCTCCAGCCCCGCCACAACAGCAGTAACAGCCTCGTAAGGCTCCCAAACAGGCACCGGCAGCTAAGAAAGTGGTGTCTAAGCCCCAGCCCTTTCCAGCCAAGGTCAAGAAGGGCGGTAAGTCCTCCAGGGGAGGCAAGACTTCTAGGGGTGGCGGCCGCGGCCGCAAGCCCTAGGGGTGGCAGTCCCCCTGCGTGTCCACCTGTGGGGGGATGCCTTCAGCGTTGCGTCCGCAGGTGGCAACATCACGGGGCCGATGCTTGGACGGTCTCAGTGATCGGCCAAGGTTATCGCGTCCCGTTCACGTCATCTCAACCTCCCCTGACAGCGAATCCAGTGTCGTTGAGCTCCTATGCCATGGGATCGGCAAAGGGGCTGGCCCTTCAGGCCGAAGTCGAGACCATGTTCGAGAAGGGTGCTCTCCAGGAGGTCGTGGACGGCTCTCCAGGCTTCTTCAGTCGACTCTTTCTTGTAAAGAAGGCTACTGGAGGCTGGAGACCCGTCATCGATCTCTCGGCTCTGAACAGGTTTGTCAAACAAACCCGGTTCAGCATGGAGACAGCAGACACGGTCAGACTTGCGGTGAGACCACAAGACTTCATGTGTACACTGGATCTAAAGGATGCGTACTTCCAGATCCCAATCCATCCGTCTTCCAGGAAGTACCTGAGATTCTGCCTAGACAACAAGATCTACCAGTTCAAGTTGCTGTGTTTCGATCTCTCCACAGCTTCTCAGGTGTTCATCAGAGTGTTCACCCTGATTTCAACTTGGGCGCACAGGAACGGCATTCGTCTCCTTCGTTACCTAGACGATTGGCTGATCCTAGCAGACTCGGAGTCGACCCTTCTTCGACACCGAGACAGGCTTCTAGATCTTTGCCAGAATCTGGGGATCGTGGTAAACCTCGAGAAGTCCTCTCTGCAGCCGTCCCAACGACTGGTTTATCTAGGCATGCTAATAGACACCAATCTCCACAAAGCCTTTCCATCAGACGACCGGATAGCAAGGTTGAGGAGGGTGGCGGAACCTTTCCTCAGGCGAAAAGAACTCCCAGCCCAATCGTGGTTGCGTCTCTTAGGCCACCTATCCTCCCTGGCCCGTCTGGTTCCAAACAGCCGCCTCAGGATGAGATCCCTTCAATGGCGGCTCAAGTCCCGGTGGAATCAAGGATCCGATTCCCCGGACATTCTGATCCCAATGGGGTCTCTGGAACAGATGGACTTGCGGTGGTGGCTGGCCGACGAGAACCTGCGAAAGGGAGTGAGTCTTCTCGTCCTCCCCCCGGAATTGACTCTGTTTTCGGACGCGTCAAAAGAAGGGTGGGGGGCGCACGTTCTGAACCAGAGGGCCTCAGGCCTTTGGTCAGAATCAGAAAAGTGCCTACACATCAACCTGCTAGAATTGAAGGCCGTCTTTCTGGCCCTTCAACAGTTCCAACAGTTACTGGCGGGTCACTCCGTGGTGGTGATGAGCGACAACACCACGGTAGTGGCTTATATCAACAAGCAGGGAGGCACTTTTTCGCAACAGCTATCCCATCTTGCAGTAGAGACTCTGAGGTGGACCGAAACCCACTCGATAACACTATCAGCTCGCTTCATTCCTGGCAAGAGGAATGTGCTCGCCGACAGTCTGAGCAGGGCTTCGCAGATAGTGAGTACCGAGTGGTCTTTGGATCCTCAGATAGCCAACAAAGTCCTGACTTTGTGGGGTTCCCCGACGGTGGACTTGTTCGCGACAGCCTTGAACTTCAAGCTGCCCCTGTACTGCTCACCAGTCCCGGACCCCAAGGCACTCTGGCAAGATGCTTTCCAGCAACGGTGGGAAAACATCGACGTGTACGCCTTCCCACCATTCTGTCTGATGAGAAGGGTGCTCAACAGGACCAGACTATCGGTCAACTGTTCCATGACTCTAGTAGCTCCGCTATGGCATCACGCGGAATGGTTTCCGGAACTTCTGCAACTCCTGACGGAACTCCCAAGGGAGCTTCCTCCACGACACGAGCTTCTCAGACAACCCCACTCCGGTGTCCCTCACAGGGCCGTAGCCTCACTTCGGCTTCATGCCTGGAGACTATCCAGCGTCTCCTCGCGGAGAGAGGCTTTTCGCAACAGGTTGCGGAGAGAATGTCTCGGCACCTGCGAAGGTCCTCTGAGGGAGTCTACCAAGCGAAGTGGAGAGTCTTTTGTGGTTGGTGTCGTGGAAGGGATATCTCTCCACTCGATGCCACTATTCCAGCAATAGCGGACTTCCTTGTGTATCTCCGAGAAGAAATGCGCCTTTCTGTCTCGGCAGTGAAAGGCTATCGCTCAGCCTTAAGCTTGGCCTTCAGATTGAAGGGCGTGGATATTTCTTCATCGCTAGAACTCTCTTTACTCATACGTAGCTATGAGCTTACCTGCCCCCAGTCGGAAGTGAGACCCCCTCCTTGGAACGTGGTTCGAGTCCTCAGGTCTCTCAAGAGACCTCCCTTCGAGCCATTACGCCAGGCCTCCGATCGCCACCTGTCTTGGAAGACGGCTTTCCTACTCGCCTTGGCCTCGGCCAAGCGAGTTAGTGAACTTCATGGTCTCTCGTACGACATCGCCCATTCAAGGGGATGGGGGGAGGTAACGTTCAGGTTCGTCCCTGAGTTTGTGGCCAAGACTCAGAATCCTGGAGTGCCGGATCCTCGGTTCGACTCTTTCAGGATCGCGAGTCTCCGTTCTGTAACAAACGACCCAGACCAGCTGCTACTATGCCCAGTGAGGTGTCTGAGGTACTACTTGAAGAGAACGGCTGCAGTCCGTCCTCATGTGCGAGCTTTGTTTGTGAGCACAGGCAGGACAAAGAGGAGGGTCATCAGGAACACCATCTCTGCTTGGATTCGAAGGGTTATCCACCATGCCCTGAATCCTGACCCTCCTCCGTCACGTCGCCCTCGGGCCCACGATGTCAGGGGTATTGCTACATCCCTGGCCTTCAAGAGAAACTTCTCTGTGACGCAGGTACTTCAAGCTGGGGTCTGGAAGCGTCAAACGACCTTCACAGCCCACTACCTGCAAGACGTGACCCACAGGAGCCTCGATACGTTCTCTATCGGCCCTGTGGTGGCTGCACAACAGCTGGTCTAACCTCAGGCTCCTTTTTGGACAAGTAGCAGTAGGTTGAGGGCGTTGTTACCCGGTCTTAGTCTGTGTGAATGAAAGAGTATGTCTGACCCTTACTTCTTTCTTCATTCTCCCCTCTCTTGGGGAAGCAGCATCCTGGTCCTCGCATAGCTGACCTCGACCTCTGCAGGTAACCCATGCTTCTTTGTGCTCCTAGTATTAAGCTTAATACTGTTGCGTCTCCCATACCCTGACGAGGTGGTATGGGGAACGTCCTATCCTAGAATTCCTATCTGAAGGTCTCAAGGTCAACTTCATAGGACGAGTCACACTGTCCTCCTCACACTACTTATGTAGGCCACTCGTTCCTAGCGATGCTAGGAACCTTTGAGGTACAGGGGCTCCCTCTCTCTAGTGCTGCTCACTGAGGGATCGAGCCCCCTGGCAAGCCGAAGTCAGTAAGGCTGGGGACTTTCCACCCTTCCTAAGGGATAAGTCACCCTTTGTAAATAGCGTGGTTTGTATTTCGGTTACGGAACAAATGACAAATTCGAAGATAATTTGTATTTTTCCTAACCATACAAACCTTAGCTATTTACACATATGTGCCCGCCATCCCTGACCCCCAAGTCAAGTCCTACCTCTAAGTGAAGTGAAGCAAGTCACCGGTGTGTGGAGGGGGGAGGGGTAGCAAGCTACCCTTCCCCACCCCCCGCTAACTAGCGCGGCGGTAATTAACCCTCGTTAAAAACTATTGGCTCGTCATTTCAGCTGCGCTAAAAGTAATACCCTTTGTAAATAGCTAAGGTTTGTATGGTTAGGAAAAATACAAATTATCTTCGAATTTGTCATTTTCTATTTATGTGCTTTGTGATGCTTTGGTTAATGTTTTTACTTACAGTACTGTATTAAATTCAGTTAAACCCTGCCATATTCCAGTAAGTATTGTTGTCATCTTCTTCATCTGCCCAGCTAATTCATTGTCATTGTTGTCATTCAAGTTTCATTGGAGTACATATCTTAGGTGAGTACCCCATATTGAATTAGTCAAAATTATTTAGCAACATTTAGAAAATTCTCCTTGTCCTGTAGCCTTAAAATATTCTACACAGTAGGGAGTGTATATAGTGTAGTACAATGGACTCCGGTCCTTTAACCGGAGCTTAGCTAGACTAGCATAATCATACATGTATTGTATACAGTAGTGTACTTATACGTATATTGTAAATTGTGTATAACTAAAAGTGTTCACAGGATTGTGGGAAAGTGTTAAAAAGAGTGTGGAAAGGATTTTTAATAGTGTGTTGAGGGTTTATAAATACTTATAAATGTCTGTAAATAGCAAAATATAAGCCCCCTCCCCATTTTCATGAGGTGTCCTGTAACATAACTACTCATTCTTGTATGTGCAGTAAGGTACACATGTGAATCACATAGTACTCACACCTTCCTGGTGAAGGATCTACTGATGAAGTGGTTTTTCAGTCTCAGCATGCACTATAGAGTGCTCCCACTTCTAGGAAGGGAATTCTCATAGGAATTGGATAATTACTTACACGTTAATGAAGTGATATCTCAGTTGTGAGGGCATGCCCGTGAGCTACAAAATACTTGTATTTTTTTAGAAGAAGAACTTACTTCTTAAACTGAGACTCATGCTTGTGCACACCTATTAACTTGTGTGTCTATGAGCTTGAATATCCTGCAGTCACTCTCCTCTTGGTGACTACTGTGCATGTAAGTGCTTATGGACAAGTGAGCCTATCGGTGTGAAAGCACCCTCTGGGGCTGCTATAGCTAACATATAATTTTGCCAGCACTTGTGGTGGAATACTCATCCGAGCACTCTACCATCAGAGTGCTCATAAAAACAGAAGCACATGCTCCTGAATATTCAAGTACTGGAACGTAATTGTTCTCCTAGCCGTAAAAGATTATCTGTTCAAAAGAACTCACTGGTTGGTTCTCCCATTCACAATCAGCCTCAGTCTGACTGAAAGAGTGCTGCAATTTTAGAAAGACAACTCCAGGACAACACTGTCCACAGGTTGTTTGCAAGGGAACTTCCTTGCCCTTCAGTGGTATGGGTCAACCAGTCACCCAAGGCTCATGTGGGATCAGAGAGCACTATCAGGGCTGCTAGTGAAGAAAGTCCCTTGGGTATGGCCACCTCCTCATCGGAATACCTGCCAGGTTCTGTTTTAGAAGCCTGCAAACAACCGGTTAAACTCCGATGACCCAGGGATCGTTCTGACTCCTCCAATAGAAGCAAAAAGCCCTAAGTCAGAGTCAACATTCAGGAAAGTTCTTGCCATTATCAGGCAAGTGAACAGCTTAGGGGAGGCCTCCAAGGCAATGGTCAAGTCAGGCAAAGCCTCTATTAACCACTTGTTCAAGGGCCCACAGGACTCAACACCCACATTAAAGAAATCCTGCACTGGCACTCTCTAGGCTGAAGAGATGTTATGCTCCCATGGTAGTCAGTCTTTCCCCTTTATCTATTGATGACACAGTTACAAACCTGACACCAAGGACATTGGTGGAAAGACTAGAGTCAGAGCCTACCATTTTCTTGACTTTCCAAGCTGCCAACATGGTAGTAGCGGCCATGGCAAGCTTTCAGGCTGCTTCCTGGCTAGATCATTGGTTTGGTGCAGTGGCATTCTTCGCCTCTTTTTGGGATCTGTCAAAGCCCGGGAACAGAAAGGACTTCACTGTCCTAGTCCTTTCAAGGGCAAAAGCTATTACTCTTTTGGCTCACCAGTTAATCAATCAATGGATTAGCTGGGTCCTTCAAAGGAGAGACTCGGTGGCAGCAAAGTTCGCTCAGTAGATCATCCAGCGAGAAGCTCTGGCCCTAAGAAATGCTTCTATTCTTAAGAGTGCAGCCCTGTACCTCCTCTCGTAGAAATCCTAATCCAAGTTAACCCTTTTAACTCCAAGGTGGTCAATCCAGAAAGAGACAAGGTTGATAAGGAGACAGAGATCGATAAGACTTGCAGCCCATGCTTGCTGCCACAAATGGGGATGCCTGTTAAACCATTGGGCTAGGTGGCAATTTTACAGGGCTGTGGAATGGATGATAAATGTCCATCGGGAGAGTTTCCGTATCTTGTTCATTGGCCTTCATCTTCCCCTCACTTAGACTCCAACAATGTTATCATCAGACAATCCAAAGTCAGAGAAACGCACTGCATTTTAATGAAAGATGGTCAAACTGTTTGGAAAGGGTGCGCTACTGGTCATACAGGACGGAGCTTCCAGGCTTTTACAGTCTCCTGATCCTGGTGGACAAGGTAATTGGAGATTGAGACTGATCATCAACTTCTCCCTGTTGAACGAGTTTGTTCTACAGACACTGTTCATAGTAGAGACGACATTTACTGTATGAGCAGCCACTTTAGCTCTCTTTAGACCTGAACGATGCTTACCTTTAAATACCAATTCATCGGTATTGAAGGAAGTTCCTTTGCTTCTTTTTTTTTTGGGGGGGGGGAGGTTTTTCAGTTCAAAATCTTATGCTTTGTAATGTCAACTGCCCCCAAGTTTTCACGCTTGTTTTGGCTGGGCTGCATGGCAGGGTCATAAGTTTACTGAGGTACTTAGACGATTAGTTAATCCTGTCCTCCTCCTTAAGATAGTTTTTTCAACATCGGGCAAAACAGCTCTCCTTTTGCCATGTTCTAGGGACCGTGGTAAACTTATAGAAATCCAACCTAGAAATATTGGTAAATCTTTCAGTAGCAAGAGTGTTTCTATAAGACGATCACATCAGTAGAATCGAGAAGGTAGCTCAACCTTTGATGTCTCAACAACAAATGCCATCTTGGAAGTGGCAACAAGTTCTTGGCTATCTCTTGTCCTTCGAGAAGCTGATTCCACACATGCATCTCCACCAAAGGTCCCTTCAGTGGTGTCTGACGAGACACTGGGCTGCATCCACCAACCCCCTTCTGTTCCTGATCCAAGTGGACCAAGAGGTTTTAAAGGTCACTCAGGAATGGCAGAGGCAGGGGACAAAAAATGGTCTACAAACAGGACAATGTCCTAGAGACTGACCATGTATACATTTGATTAGCACCAAAACCCCCCTCTCCATCAAGCTAGGACCAGGGAGAGTCAGGCAGTGGATGCTGATAACTCAAAAAGTGGATGTATAGGTTTCCCTAGAACCTCATCCCAAGCTTAAAAGGATGGTGATGTCGCAGATACTGTACTACTAGAAGCTATCTAGTATGACCAGTGCTCAAACTCCCATCCAACAGATTGCGAGACAAATGTTTCTAATAGGCTACCACGATTTAACTAGGTGTCTAAATGATGGGAATCTCATCAAAGGAACTTGTTTGGAGTGCTGTACGCTGGAGTTACTGCTCTTCACACACACATCAAAGGAGGGATCAGTTTGCCTCAGGGTGCTGGTCTAAGGAAGAGAACAGCCTGCACATCAACCTGTTAGAATGTTGCTGTAATGGGTTGTGGTAGGCCATCGGAAATGTCCCTGCCTGGCGATCTGCTGGATGGGAGTTCAAGACCCGCTCAAGCTCAATAGTTTCTTGTACAGTAGTGACTGTAACCTCACTATCTTTGTCTGCTAGGGAAGTTTTGGAGGAGCCTATATGTATGTCTGATGAGTCATCAGCAGCTATTGCCTGGATCTCAGTGATTTTAGGGACTGATCATATGTATACTGTATATGTATAGAAGGCATTGTCATGTCCCTTGGCTCTACCATTCATGATCAACCTTTAAATTTCCATAAGAGTCTGATAGGCTCACTCCTGTGCAATAAATAATGCAGTAGAGCTGTCCCCCATATTCATTTGCCAGGTAAATGGTAGGACCCAAAGGTTCCCTTCATCTTCTAGTGGTGAAGAATCTTTTGAGTGTTGTGTTCCCTATCAATAGACATGTTCTCCACAAGGCTCAGCGGGAAACTACCAGTGTTCTGTTCACTATTCCCAGACCATCTACTGACACTAGAGGATGCATTCCAACATCTGTTGGACAACCTTAATACCTATGCTTCTCTGCCCTTTTACCTGATTCAAAGGTTAGTCAACTGGAGTTACCCTGGTGACAAATAAATGGCTACATGTAAAATGGTATCCAGACCTAATGATGCTCCTAATTGAGATGCTGAGAGAGCTACCCTTTTGGGCCAGATCCCAATCTTTACCAGCCACACCTGCAGAGGTACTTTTATTCGGTGACATCTGTCACTTCATGGGCGGACACTATTCAGCATCTCCTAAGAAATTAGGTATTTTGCAAGGCACTCCAAGGGAGAAGTCAGGATATCTCCAGAAATCCTCAACAGCATTATACCAGACAAAGTGGGTACTTCTCCAGTCGGGGCTGCTATTCAACTATTTACTGTAGAAGGGGTACTTCTCCAGTCGGAGCCTCTATTCAACTAATTGCCGAATCTCTCATCTACGTTTGCTATGGATGATCCTAGGTTTAAGATCTCCATCTCTTCCTTTAGAGATGTGACTGATAAACAGGAGGATTTCCTTCTGTACCCTGTGAGGGCCCTAAGACCCAACGTGCTTCAAGAAACAATAGAGAGAGCATATCCATTGTCATCGGAGTGCCTCGAGGAGCCTACACAGGCACACATTCACGAAATCAGGAGGTTGTTGTGACATCAGCCTTTTGCAAGAACCTGCCAGTGGCATAAGTGTTGAAGGGGAGGTTAACTGGAAATACCAGAGAACTTTCACAGCCCACTACCTGAGGGAATATACCGACAAGTTCTTTGACACGTTCTCCCTAGGAGCCTTAGTGGTGTAGTGTACCTACTCCCTCACAGGACAAAAAACATCTCATCTTAAGATAGCTGTTGTAACAGCTTTTGGTGAGAGCAAAAATTCTGGCCCTTTTCATCTTTCCTTATCCCTCCCATAGGGGTACCTCAGTTGTGCTATTTTTCACTGGAACAGACTGATGCAGGTAAGCTACCATACCAAGTTATTATTCTATTCTGTAGATAGATGTGTGCCCCCATTCTCCCTAGAATGGGGAGGATAGATAGAAATTAAACTACTTTTAATGTCTATACATTTCAAACAGTATGTCCTATAAGTATAAGTTCATCCATGACACTGTGTAAAACAGAAACCTAGCCTATCACCTGAGAATATTTTCTCAGGTTGGTATGAAGAGGACTGGAATCAACACTTGCACCTCTTCAGGTCTGAGTGTTCAACATTGTGGAATTTTAAACCAGCCAGTTGGTTATAGAATCTTCCTTCCCAAGGATAAGTCTCCTTAAAGGACGAGGATTTGTATCCGTATAGGAATGAATCACAAATTTTACAAGTAATTTGTATTTTTTTCTACGCGAATGTAAACCTTCATTATTTAATAGGGGTACCTGTATGTTTTCAGTGCAGCTGGAATTCAGCTGTTAGGATTTAAACAATGTGTCAGTAGTTATTGGCTAGTGACGTGGAAAACAACACAAAGAGTAGTCAGTTTGTATTCAGCCACTGGGGAGTACTGGCTGTTGTAATCTTTTGTTTTTAAATATTTAACTTAGCCGGTGAATATATAATAGCTGCAACACTGCGGCTCGACAGAAAACACACTCAAAAAACTCGCGAGCGATCGCTATGAAGATTGCGGGTGTGCCCACCAGCGCCAACTGTCGGCCAGATACCACTCTTGTATGTAAACAAAACCTTCAATTCTTCTCTGTCGACGTTGACGACAAGACGTATTCATACTCGCTGTAGAACCTGGAGTTTTCTCATCATATTTGGTGAAGTACTTTATTTTGGTTTGAGCTTTCGCAGTGCAGGTGTTTTTCCTCAACATAAACTCTTGAACTCTTTATTGAATCGGATTATTTGTTGATGACTTGGATTGTTTTTGGAATTTTCTTTGACTAATTCCAAATGGCTGACCCTTCTCAAGTACCTAGATTTCGAAAGTGTAATGCTAGGGACTGTAATAGGCGTCTTCCAAAGGCTTCTCTCGACCCACATACTGTTTGTTCCAATTGTCGGGGTAAAACCTGTCAATTGGGAGATCGGTGTGAGGAATGCGTGGGCCTTTCGGAATTCGATTGGCTCGAATACGATAAATATGCACGTAGACTAGAGAGAGATAGGGTAAGGAGAAGTTCATCTAGGTCCGTAGATTTTTCCTCTCCACATGCCCCTGAACCTAATCCTTCCCCTGTAGTGGTTGTTCCTAACCCCCCTTCTAGCACTCAGGAACCGTCTATGCAAGACATGTTACGTGCTATTCATGCCTTGGGGGAGAGAGTTGAAGCGTTAGCAAGTGACCGTAATCAACTCATGGCTGACGTGAAGGAACTTAAGTGCCATAGTGCTACGGCGGAAAGTGGGAAAGTGATTAGTGCGCAAAGTGTTGTGAACAGTGTTGCGACCGAGGGTTCGTCTGTTCGTGCCTGTCGTTCACCTAGTCCGGGACCTCTTGCAAGCTCCCAAGCCCAGGGGAGAAGCAATGTCGTACGACTTATGGGTTCGAGAGGCCTTGATCAGCGAACAGACGTTCCCTCTATGGTATCAGGCGTATCTCATCAAGATCGCTCCTACCATAAGACGAGAGAGCCCATTTTTACCTCGTCTTCCGAAGGCTTTTCACGCAAGAAACCGTGGAGCAAGGTTTCTAGACCTCTTAAACGGAAGTCGGTCCCTTCAGGACAGGTCCAACGTCCTGGATGTAGTCATTGGGACAGTTCGGACCCGTTGCTGTCATCGGATGACTGCTCGCCGCCTAAGCAAGGCAAAGTTGTGCCGTCTCAGGCGCTAACCCCGTCTGTTACCGCACCCGTTACCGTAGACCCTAAATGGGTTATACTGCAGGACATGCAGTCTAAGCTTGCGTCCCTTATGGAAGACTACAACGCAGAGAAGGTTTCCGTTGAACCTAGCCGTTTATCTCATGGAGATCCTGGCCTTCAGCCACCCAAGCGTTCTGTTGTGCGTCCTGTTGACGTTGATGTAGCCATCTCACGTCAACCAGTTGGGGTTGTACCACACCCGATGCGGTCTCGTGTGGATTTTCAGCCGCATGTGGACGTTAGGCAACTCGCTGATGCGCCTGGTGACGTTCAGGACGTTCGCCAACCATCAGAGTTGACTTGTTTTGACGCGGTGCGTCAACCTCCGCAACCTAGAGTTGTTTTGACTGCACAACCCAGGCGGTCTAAGCAGTCTCGGGTGGACGCTGTGCGTCCTCACGCACCTGTTGTTGTTGACAGTTCCCAGACTGTTCAGCAGTTTCAGGTCGCTGCGTCCTGCTCCGCCACTTATGCACCAGTGCGGGCGGACGCTGCGTGTCAAGCATTGCCAACCCCTTTGCTTGTTTCTCATCAGTTATCAGATGAGGAACTTTCGGATGAGGACGTTGCTGACCCTCAGCCTGAGGATCATCCTTCAGATATTGATGAGCCTAGAGCAGTTCCGCCATCTATGGACTTTAAAAAAGTCATGCTCATTTTTAAAGAGTTGTTCCCTGAACACTTTGTCTCTGTGGCTCCTCGTTCGCCGCCGTCTGAGTTTGTTTTAGGCGTACCTGCTGCCATGCCAGCCTTTACAAAACTCGTTCTCTCTCGCTCATCCAAGAGAGCTTTACGGCTGTTAGGCGATTGGTTGGAAACCAAGAGGAGTTTAGGGAAGACGGCCTTTGCCTTCCCCCCATCTAAACTCTCGTCTAGATCGAGCGTCTGGTATGCCACGGGAGAAGTTCTCGGCTTGGGAGTTCCTGCCTCTGCCCAGGGCGACTTCTCAAGTCTTGTAGACTCTCCCCGCCGCCTAGCCATGAGACGCTCGAAGATTAGTTGGTCATCCTCAGACCTGGACCATCTACTTAAAGGCATCTTTAGGGCTTTTGAAGTTTTCAACTTCCTTGACTGGTGTTTGGGGGCCTTGAGTAGGAAAATCTCATCAGCCGATAGAGATGTCTCCTTGCTCATTATGTCCTGCATGGATAAGGCCATCCGCGATGGATCCAATGAGCTCTCCGCCTCGTTTACGTCAGGAGTCCTAAAGAAACGAGAGTCTCTGTGCTCTTTTCTGTCAGCAGGAGTGACGCCCTGTCATCGATCTGAGCTACTCTTTGCCCCTTTGTCTAAGTTCTTGTTTCCTGAACTTTTAGTTAAGGAAATAGCGTTGTCTCTAGTGCAGAAGGACACCCATGACTTGGTTGCGTCCTCGGCTCGCAAAGGGACCCCTTCGTCTGCCTTGTCTGCTAGACCTAGGATAGACACTCCAGCGTCCAGGTTTATTCCGCCCTTTCGTGGCAGAGCCCCCAGCAGGGGAAGTACTCGTGCCGAAGGGAAGAGAGGAAAGAGGAAAGGAGCCAAGTCCTCGCGGGGCAGAGTCTGACTGCCCGCAGCTTCAGACAGCAGTAGGTGCCAGACTCAAGAACTTCTGGCAAGCCTGGGAGAAGAGAGGCGCAGATCAACAGTCTGTGAGGTTGCTCAGAGAGGGGTACAAAATCCCATTTGTACGCAAACCTCCTCTAGCGACGTCCCCCATCGATCTCTCTCCCAGGTACCGAGAGGAAGTAAAGAGACAAGCCCTAAAACTAGAAGTGTCTCTTTTGCTAGAGAAGGGAGCGGTGGTCAAAGTCTCGGACCTTCAATCACCGGGGTTTTACAACCGTCTCTTCCTAGTACCGAAGAAGACAGGAGGTTGGAGACCGGTGCTAGACGTCAGTGCTCTGAATGTCTTTGTCACAAAGACAAAGTTCACCATGGAAACCACGAAGTCAGTCTTAGCAGCGGTCAGAAAGGGAGACTGGATGGTCTCTCTCGACCTAAGAGACGCTTACTTCCACATCCCCATTCACTCAGATTCCCAACCTTTTCTGAGATTTGTGTTCGACAATGTGGTGTACCAGTTTCGGGCCCTGTGCTTTGGCCTAAGTCCTGCTCCTCTCGTGTTTACGAGGCTTATGAGGAATGTGGCAAAATTCCTCCATTTATCGGGTATCCGAGCTTCCCTTTATTTGGACGACTGGCTTCTCAGAGCCTCGTCCAGTCATCGCTGTCTGAAGGATCTCAATTGGACTTTAGATCTGACCAAGGAATTGGGACTTCTGGTCAACTTGGAAAAGTCCCAGCTGATCCTATCCCAAACTATTCTGTATTTAGGGATGGAGATTCGCAGTCCAGTTTTTCGGGCTTTTCCGTCGGCCCCCAGAATAGATCAAGCCCTGCTCGTAATCCAAAGGATGTTGAAGAGAGAACGTTGCTCAGTCAGGAATTGGATGAGTCTAGTAGGAACTCTATCATCCCTGGAGCAGTTTGTCTCGCTAGGAAGGCTACACCTCCGACCTCTACAATTCCATCTAGCTTTTCACTGGAAAAAGGACAAGACGCTAGAGGCGGTCTCGATCCCGATTTCCGAAAGAGTTAAGACTTGCCTGAATTGGTGGAAAGACAATATCAGTCTACGAGAGGGACTTCCCCTAGCAGTTCAGAAACCAAACCACGTTCTCTTCTCAGACGCATCGGATTTGGGTTGGGGTGCGACACTGGACGGTCGGGAATGCTCAGGTCTGTGGACCTCAAGTCAGAGGAGCATGCATATCAACGGCAAGGAGCTTTTGGCAGTTCACCTGGCCTTGATAAGCTTCGAGAGTCTCCTTCGAGACAAAGTGGTGGAGGTCAACTCGGACAACACCACAGCCTTGGCGTACATTTCCAAACAAGGAGGTACCCACTCCCTGACACTGTACGAGATCGCAAGGGACCTGCTCATCTGGTCAAGAGATCGAGGCATCTCCCTGGTAACGAGGTTTATCCAGGGCGACTTGAACATTCTAGCAGATTGTCTCAGTCGGAAAGGTCAGGTAATTCCAACCGAATGGACCCTCCACAAGGATGTGTGCAAGAGGCTTTGGGCAACTTGGGGTCAACCCACCATAGACCTCTTTGCAACCTCAATGACCAAGAGGCTTCCAATCTATTGCTCTCCAGTCCCAGACCCAGCAGCAATACATATAGATGCCTTTCTCCTAGATTGGTCTCACCTAGACCTATACGCATTCCCACCATTCAAGATTGTCAACAAGGTACTGCAGAAATTCGCCTCTCACGAAGGGACAAGGTTGACGTTAGTTGCTCCCCTCTGACCCGCGAGAGAATGGTTCACCGAGGTACTTCGATGGCTGGTAGACTTTCCAAGAAGTCTTCCTCTAAGAGTAGACCTATTACGTCAGCCACACGTAAAGAAGGTACACCAAAGCCTCCACGCTCTTCGTCTGACTGCCTTCAGACTATCGAAAGACTCTCAAGAGCTAGAGGCTTTTCGAAGGAGGCAGCCAGTGCGATTGCAAGAGCGAGGAGAGCTTCTACCATTAGAGTTTACCAATCGAAATGGGAAATCTTCCGAGACTGGTGCAAGTCAGTATCTGTATCCTCGTCCAGTACCTCTGTAGCCCAAATCGCTGATTTTCTCTTATACCTGAGAAGAGTTCGCTCCCTTTCAGCTCCCACGATCAAGGGCTACAGGAGCATGTTGGCTTCGGTCTTCCGGCATAGAGGCTTAGATCTTTCCAACAATAAAGATCTACAAGATCTCCTTAAGTCTTTTGAGACCTCTAAGGAACGTCGTTTGGCTACACCTGGATGGAATTTAGACGTGGTCCTAAGATTCCTCATGTCAGACAGGTTTGAGCCTTTACATTCAGCCTCCCTGAAGGATCTCACTCTTAAGACTCTTTTCCTGGTGTGCTTGGCCTCAGCTAAAAGAGTCAGTGAGCTTCATGCCTTCAGCAAGAACATCGGTTTTTCGACAGAAAAAGCCACTTGTTCTCTTCAACTTGGTTTCCTAGCCAAGAATGAACTGCCTTCTCGTCCTTGGCCTAAATCTTTTGATATTCCTAGCTTATCAGAGATCGTAGGCAACGAATTAGAGAGAGTATTATGCCCCGTTAGAGCTCTTAAGTTCTATTTAGCTCGTACTAAGCCTTTACGAGGTAAATCTGAAGCGTTATGGTGTTCGGTTAAGAAACCATCCTTACCTATGTCAAAGAATGCTTTGTCATATTTTATCAGATTGTTAATACGAGAAGCTCATTCACACTTGAGTGAGGAAGACCGATCTTTGCTTAAGGTTAAGACGCACGAGATTAGAGCTATAGCAACTTCCGTGGCCTTCAAGCAAAATAGATCTCTGCAAAGTATCATGGACGCGACCTTTTGGAGAAGCAAGTCAGTGTTCGCGTCATTTTACTTGAAAGATGTCCAGACTCTTTACGAGGACTGCTAAACACTGGGTCCATTCGTAGCAGCGAGTGCAGTAGTGGGTGAGGGCTCAACCACTACACTTCCCTAATTCCATATCCTTTTAATCTGTCTCTTGAAATGTTTTTAATATTGTTTTTATGGGTTGTTCGGAAGGCTAAGAGGCCTTTCGCATCCTGGTTGATTTGGCGGGTGGTCAAAGTCATTTCTTGAGAGCGCCCAGATTAGGGGTTTGATGAGGTCCTGTTGTATGGGTTGCAGCCCTTGATACTTCAGCTCCTGGGAGTCTGTCAGCATCCTAAGAGGATCAGTGGGCTCTGTGAGGAAGACAGACTTACAAGGCAGAGTAATCGTCTAAGTCAACTTCCTTACCAGGTACTTATTTATTTTGATTTTGTTATATTGATAACTGTCAAAATGAAAAAACTCTTAGCTTATACGCTGTAAACATAATTAACTCTGGTCTCTACCCACCTCCTTGGGTGTGAATCAGCTGTTATATATTCACCGGCTAAGTTAAATATTTAAAAATGATATTTTAATTATAAAATAAATTTTTGAATATACTTACCCGGTGAACATATAAATTAAATGACCCTCCCTTCCTCCCCAATAGAGACGCAGCGGGACGAGATGAATTGAAGGTTTTGTTTACATACAAGAGTGGTATCTGGCCGACAGTTGGCGCTGGTGGGCACACCCGCAACCTGCATAGCGATCGCTCGCGAGTTTTTTGAGTATGTTGTCTGTCGAGCCGCAGAGTTGCAGCTATTATATATTCACCGGGTAAGTATATTCAAAAATTTATTTTATAATTAAAATATCATATTTCAATAGTCCTCACCTGAAATTCATGTAAGTGCCCACCTGCCTCCCCACTCAAAAGAATGAGAAATCAAGATAGTGGTGCCTGAGGGCAGGTGTTGTTTACTCAAGTGCTTTAGACCCTGATATGTCTTTCTGATAGAAACAAACAAAAGCTTTTTCTTCTATCTTTGTAGAATTTTTCAATTTTATTTTGCTTGTATTTTGTCTGAGCTCTCCATTTGGAGAATAAGTAGCGTAGGAATTTCAGGTAAGTATTGAAATAATTAATTTCTTTTTTCATTGAATATATTGTCAGTTTCCTGATTTGTAATTATTAAGAATATAAATTTAATATCTCTTATTTTTCCCAACAGAGACTAGTGAAAGGAAAAGTTCAAGGACTAAAGATGGATTCAGATCACTACCCTTCAGTGAATAGTTGATAGATTAGCCCTTGTATTGCTAAACTTGCAGTTGGTACCTTCTTTGAGACATCTTTATTTTATATGTTTACTTTATCCAAAGGTAATGTCGGTAGTTAATTAAATGGTAATTTTCATTGTACACTTGAATTTCTATACTTTGGCTACAGCCAAAGTTCTGCTACAAGTTCATGTCAGTTGTTTGCAATGCATGTTTTCAATGCAAATATTGAACCTGAACAATCTTATTTTATTAATTCATTAACAGTTACAGTATATAAATTTGCTTGGTAGCAAAGAAATAAGATTTTAAGCAATAAATCTCATTATCTAAATATATGAAGAATTTTGTAGATGAATGTGTACTGTGCTCCGTTTATTTGTATACAGTACATTTTTTCTTTTCTACAAACAACCTTTTACTTTTGATAAGTAGTATAAGTATAACATAGAAAATTGAATATATCAATGGTATTTTTACTTGCTAATGTATGATTGAGTGAAGAAGTTTTTCACTAATTCATAAAGTAGACACCATACAGTACATTGTTATGCAGTAGTAAAATGTGTTTTGAATGTTCAGTCTTGTAATTTAGAATCATTAATATTATATACCCAGAATTATTGAAATTCATGTAAAAGTACAATACAGCATTCATTTGTCCATCATTGTGTATTCATAATGATATACAGGAGGATTATTTCTGTTAAAGATGATTACTAATTTTCAATTTTTAAATGGATATACAGCAGTAATCAATACAGGAGAGACATTATTTAATTGCCGGACTTTCCAAACTATTTTGAAATACCGTAACAGTCTTTGCTAGTACAGGAGTATGCTACTGTAGGTAATAATTCTGTCAGCATTCTTGTGTATATCTAGAGCACTTTCAAAACAGTATCAAATACTGTAATCACAATAGCTGTTTAACTATAGTCTGTAAGCATGTTGGCATTACATCAAGTGAAAGAGACCACTAAAATACTGGGAGTACATCCAGTAGAAGATACTACAAAGATGCTGGCATTACATCCAATAGAGGAATTTGTGTGCACTGAATGTGGAAAGATATATACAAAAAAAGGTAATTTTAATAGACATATGGCAACCCACGTTGGAGTGGAAGTGTTTCGTTGTACAGAATGTAAGAAGGTATTTACAGAGAGTGAAGAACTTGATTTGCATATTAGAACTCACGCTGGAGAAAAACCATTCATTTGTACTGATTGTGGCATTGGGTTTAATCAGCAGCAGCATCTCATTAGGCATAGGCGAATTCATACTGGAGACAAACCATTTGCTTGTGACATTTGCGAGAAAAGATTTACTCGAAAAGTGCATCTTATAGCACATTTCAGAACTCATACTGGTGAAAAACCTTTCACATGTACAGAATGTCATAAAAACTTTGTTCGAAAAGAGAATTTGAAGTTGCATATGAAAATACATACAGGGGATAATTTGCTTCATTGCATAGAATGTAATAAAGGCTTTAACCAAAAAATTCATCTTATGGAACATATGAGGGTTCATTCAAAAGAAAAACCATTTATATGTCAGGAGTGTGGAAAAGGATTTCGATGGAAAGGAAATCTTGAGGTGCATTTGAAAGGCCACACAGGTGAAAAGCCCTTCTCTTGTACAGAGTGTGGGAAGGTTTTTTGCCAAAAATGTGATCTTAAAGTGCACATGAGGACTCATACTGGAGACAAGCCATATGCGTGCATTGAATGTGGAAAATTCTTTAGTCGAAAAGGAAATCTTAATGTGCACAAGAGAATTCATGCCGGTGTGAAACCCTACTCTTGTAAAGAATGTGGAAGAAAATTTACTCAAAAGGGTGATGTGAAAGTGCATATGAGAAAGCACACAGGCGAAAAACCGTTTATGTGCGAGTTGTGTGGGAAATCTTATAGTAAGAGAAATATTCTTCGGATGCATATGAAAAAGCACAAAGGGCAGGAAATGTGTTTCGTTAAAGACTCCATTGTAACTGAAGGGCCTGAGAACAATTTTGAAATGATTTTTAAAGAGGAAGACGAGCCATTTCTTCCTAAAACAAGTGAAGACGAGTCTTTTGAGAATGACCCTTTAAGTCAAGAGATGGGAGCCATTCCTAAACAGAAGACTGAATCTCAGAGTGACAGTGAAGTTACTTTATCTGAAAATGGTTCTGTTTATGTTAAATGTGAAGATGTGACATCATTTACATACGAAAGAGACATAAAGCCAAAAGTTCCAGAGTTATTGGAGGGAAATTGTTCAGATTCAATAATTTGAGCTCAGCTTTTTGAAAGGAGTACAAACCTTAATACTTTACATGTGCTTTTATCTGCCAGAAATGAAGATACTGTATCACATTATTAAGAAATTAACACAAGAACTATCTTCTTGGTCTTTGCATTTATATGGGATGGAATAAGTTTACCCTAGAAATCAACTGCCTTACTCACTCCACTGCATCATTAATTTTTTAATCTCTGTGAGGGAAATTTTGTTCAGGCACTCAAGTGTTTGTTTTTTTAAACCTTTTTCCTTTCAAAGTCAGTGTATCATACAAGTGGTCATGGGCATTTGCCCTAATTTTAGTCTGTTGACCTTTTTCTTATTTTGTTGCCAGAAATTTTGCTTAAACAATAATATAATCTTTAATTATTTCAGCCTTCCTTTATACAAAGAATATGCACTCTTTTGTGTATGGTTCAGGGATCTTCTTTTGACTTTGTAAAATATGGAAAAGAGTATGCTGTGAAGGTAAGACATACAATGTCTCATCAACCCACAATGCAGTTTGTGTAGGTTACTGGTACTGTGTAGAATCCAGACTAGTCCTCCAATGGTTTAATGTATGCTTCATATCTGATGATATTCTTAGAGGAAAAACTACAAATGAGGCATTCACAATACTAGGGGTCTCCATAGCTCAAAGTGCTATTTTTTTATTGCTTCAATGTCTTCTAAAAACATTTTTCTTTTCACACTAAAAGTGGTACTAGGATATACATAGACTCCAAAAATTTTAAAAATTTGTTTATCTTTAGAGTACATGTAATTATAAGGCCAATACTTATGAGTTGATGGGTGATCAGCCTACTCAAATCGTCACTTTGTTTTTCTATTTTTTTCCAAAGGCTTTGGAACAAAATAAATCTTAACACTTTAAAGCTACATTATGTGCTGGAGATAATTACAATGACAACAATAATGATTGAATCTAGTTGCTTGTAAAGTGTAAATGCGCTTATCACAATCCATTAAACGTAAGCCACTTTTTTTCTATCTTGGTTAATTTCATGGCTATACAAAGAGGTTGACCCTGTTCAGTTGTTACATATAGGCTTGGTAAGTCTGCTCAGGAGTTTGCTTAATCTTTCTACTAGAAAGCTGATGAGAGGTTTTGCACATAACATTGTGTTTATTGATACTTCTGGCCACAGTGCCATAGCTATGGACATTTTTGTTGATTAGTTTGATTTATATCCAAGAATCTTACCTTTGAATATAAAATTATATCAGCTGCAAGTGCCAACTTGACAACCTCTGAATAAAAGGGAAAAAATTCTTCCACTCCCCTTCCTTCCCCTCTCTCTAAGGGATTGCTACACTGCCACCTACCTGCCTTGTACCAAGATGGCAATGGCAATAAGAGACTGCCATGAAAACAAGTTTCAACACTATTCAGATTTGTGATCATGTACACCTCGACATTCTGTCATGAATTTAATGCCTTTTTTGTGTGTGCATATGTGTGTGTATCGTATCATCATTTTATGGCCTTTTTACTTTACTCAGATCCAGGTATGTCTACTGTTGGTCATTTACCAAAATACCATCTTTGAATAAAACAAAATAATGGATCTGTTGAGTGCTACTGTTTATTGTGTGTAACGTGAATGCTATTCTTGAGATTAAGCTAATTAAAGGCAGATAGTTTATTTTCTCTGCAGGTATGCTATAAGAAAGTAAATGCTATGTTGCATAGGTGAATAAGATTGAGAACTCCAGTGGGATTGGCTTGCTTGTTAATTACTTTTGTGGTAACATTTTCAATTATTTCTATGAACCTCCCCTGATATTCATATTGCTTCTCCTCCAGAAGCTCGGTTTTATTGAAACATCCGTAAATTTTTTTAATTTTCCGATTTTCTTTCGCTACAGTAAATATATGCCCTTAACAAAGGAATGAAGCCTTTTAACAGCAATTGGTAAGAAGCCCATGACTACCGTGATGGTTATTCTTTATCTCTTCACACACTTTCCAGGTTGTTTACCTATTGCACTCGAATATATTCGCCTGGTTTTGCCAGCAATTATAGCCGGGAATGTGCACGGGAATCATTTTTTAGGAGATCATGATCCACGTTCCCTTTGTGTATCATGTCGGAGGTAATACTGTATCTTTACTGTACTGTAATTTAAATAGTTGATGTAAAGAGTGAGTTTCACTCCAGGTACCACTCATTGAAAAGTGTTTTATTTGTTGCCAATCAAGTTAACAGTTCTAAGGGAAAAAGGTAAATTGCTGTTATTTCAGGGAAGAAACCGAGAAAGACTAGGCTTGTTGATTATAGCGGGTTCGATGATGATAATGACTTGTTCACCTTTGGACAACACACCATTTTAGCCGTCTTTTGATAGTGGTGAGCTTCACAAGCCCTTAATATTACTTAGTTGGGATCTGACTGATGCATAAGATAAGAGATGAAAGAAAATATAGTTCCTTAAATGGGAGGTGTTTCTTTGTGACGGACTATGAAATACAGTTATGATTAGAAATTTACATTTTACTAGGGGATGAACCACAGCCTCGAGCTATATCTGTATAGAGATTATAAGTTACCCGTTATGTGTGACATCCAATCATGTAACCCCAGCAGTCTGTCATTTGGGAGCTATAAGGAGAAGATTGGTCTACCTGCGTAGAAGCTTACCAAGAGATAATGACAACTTGTCACATGGGTAACATCTAAATATAGTTCCGTAAACCTCCCATAAGTAAAATTCACATATGTTTAGCACCTCCAGGATTTTGTGGACTGTATCTAAATTCAATTTGAAAATTTAGCTCATACTATTAGAATTTTAAACTCTTGGAATATTGAACTTCAGCCATTACAAAGTCAGGATTTTGATAACTGGTATCCTCATCAATCTTTCACATGAAAAAAAAAGTCAAGTTTTACCCTTTATGAAGTGTAATTCTTTGAAAGTAAAATTACAGTATTAGGTTTTTGAAAGTTTAAGATAGACATGGTAGTTATGTTCCAAATCTTAAAATGTAAAATAAGACCCATGTATATTTTTAGATTTTAACTACATATATTTGTTTAAACTTATTACATGGTATCAAAAAGCTATTTATTGATATACTCCATTATTTTATAGAAACTGTTGCCTTCCTCCACAAAAAAAAATCCTTTTACTGTATGTTGTTGCTGTATGGAAGAGAACTTTTTCATTGTTTTGGGTATGTCCAGTCAAGTAATGAAATGGCAGATGATGATGTAGAGAAATCTCTAATTTTCAGTTTGGTTTTCTCAGTGAAGTCAGAAAAAAAAAACAGACCCACAGACACTCAACCAATGGTAGTGACTAGATAAGCCATGTAGCATATTAACTTACCAAGCAGATAGAAATGGTTGGAAGACAGCTGCCAGCGTGAGGTGAAGTAAAGAAGTATGTTTTTTCTGTTCATAAGGGGTCTTAGACAAATTTAAAGACCAGGGAGAGATCCATGGCTTAAATATCTGGAATAGAGCAGAGGCCTATAATCTTTTATTGCTGACACTGCAAATCCTTTTTCCAATGAAGAAATATAAGTAGATGTGCAATGCTACGTGAGGAACAAGGGCTTTGACTTGACTGATAGCTCTTCCATAGCATCATGTACAGAAAGCTATCTACTTTCTTTTGGTTAACCTGTATTAGCAAATCTTTATACAGTATGTCGTAGAGGTGCACTGGTTTTGTTTTCTGGAAACCTTTTCTATCTACAAGTTTATGTAGCTTTTTTTTCATTCTGCCAATCAGATAGAGATACTTGTTGCCTGAGACTTGATAAGTTGGTTTTGAGATCTTGTGCTTTGGTATCATGAAAGAGAACTGAGGTGGGATCTATTCAATTCCCTTCAGTTGTTTGTATTTTGCCACCAAAGTAGGTCTGATTGTTTTACATCTTGAATAGGAACTGATGACTGTGTGGCTGAAATGGAGCTGCTTAAGTCTTGTTTAACTGTAAATGGTGATATGGATTTGTCAACAGACTTCAAGGGACTATCCTCACTAAATATATTATTGCTGCCCATCCCCATCATGGCTTTCTACATGCTCCTTAGTGAGACATGAACCTCTTGATTCTTCCCTCTTTAGAGTAGCTTGGGTCTTTTGAAGTAGTGTAGCTTTGGTTCTTTAATGAAGAGTCTCAGGTTATTTGAAGGAAACCAGATTGGTTATTCTGAAGTAGAGTAGCTCATAGTTTTAGAAGGAGAATAACTCTTCTTTGAAAATTAGCTATTGGAGTCCTTTGAAGCATTTGGAGTTTTTGGAAGAGGAGCACCTCGTGGTCATTTAAAGAAGAGTGGGTTAAGTTCTTTGAAGTTGAATGGATTGCTGTATTCGTAGAAGGTCAATTTGAATGACTTTAGAGGTACTGGTGAATACAAAGTCTAGGTAATAAGGGAATTCTCAAAGAATACCACGGAGTGACTCTGAATGTGCTTGTATCAGGGCACTGTCTGCAGTTGTGCTTGAAGTGTCATCTACGTACATATATGAAGAATACAGTATAGTTTTCTCCACAGCTATGGTAAGGAACATTTCAGTTAGGCAGTAAAGAAAGGGAGATTTCTTAGTCAAAATTTGCTGCATTTTCTGTGAGTTTTAAGGAAAACTAAAGGAGTGAATGTGTAATTTGGATTGGCAATGACATAGTAATATCACTAAAGCCTAATTGGGAGAAAGGTCTGGCTCTTAAAGGCACTTCTTTTGAAGTGAATAGCTGCTTTATCATTAGCAACTGAATATTTGAGTGATTTAAAGAATGAAAGCAGTTAAATTTTTCATTTAAAATCAAGTCAGAAAATAAATATCAGCTTCAAATATTTTCCTCCTGTATTGCATTCTCCTATCATACAGAGTCAACTTCTTATGGGACCAGTCCATTCTTTAGAGGCAGTCAAGGTCAGAAAACATACCTTGAGACAAGCTAAGCACAATTATTGCAGGTATATTGTAACACAGTACAGTACTTTACTGGCTATGCAAGCATTTCATAGCTTAAATGATAGGCGAAGACACTTCCATTAACACAGTCTTCATTCTCAAATTTAATTCTCCCCTGCAGAGGGGCAAAGTCGTAAGTGCACCTCATGCGGTGAACTTTAGGCCTTTTTAAAGTCTTTTCAGTGTCCCTTCAATCTTCTAACTGCACCCACATTTAGTCATCTCTTTACCTTTGTTCCTGCTTTCTTTCTTCCTTATTGTCCAACTGCTCTTACCTTTAACTTCATAGTACAACATGGGATTTTCTCCCAATTGGCCTTCAGCTCTGGATGGCCTTCCTCTCCCCAGTAAATCTCTCAATAGGAAATTTATTACTAACCACAAAATAGGTAAATAATCAAATGCCACCACTAGTAGGTTAAATAAGGATTGTAGTATCACTCATTACTAATCCCTATGAAATTTGATGAACTAAAATGAAAGTCTTAGAATGATAGATTTAATCAAGATGAAAAAGAAATGGCTTGATTTATGTAAACATAGGAGTAATTTGCTTGATGACTAATGAAATGTGCAATTTCTGTAATGAAAGCACATGGGTGTATGCAAAGGATAGTGTGTGTTCCTGCATAGGAAAGGAAACCTTGGTTCATGTGGTGGTACTATACGATGCTCCAATTATGTATGCAAGAAAAGGATTTTCCCCATAGTTGAGGTTTGTATTCTGATGATGAAATTGATCTAATTTTATTTACTTGTAACAAAGCCAAAAAAGTGTATACCAGGAGATTATTCTCTCTACAGCACACAACTGATTGGTATACTGTAATTTCTGTTCGTGCAGATGTTTTGAAGGTCTGATTTCTACCAAGATTAAAATAAAGACATCCATCTGCATTGTGGAGGTAGATAAAAGAGATTTCAATATGAAAAATGAAAATGGTGTCAGGTCTGTTGAAGTTGTCTCAACTGCTATTGCCATGAATTTGTTTTTTCGTTTGATAACTGATGGATGTTACTTAGGTTAATTTTCTTCTTTATTCTAAAACATGTCTAATCGTGACTCCTTTTTTATTAAACTGTGTTGTTTTCTTCCTTCACTAGAGAAGTTTCCCCAGTGTTTGTAACCCATTAAGATATCATGTCTTTTTCTTCTGGCAATAAAAGCACATGCAAAATATTAGTTTTCATTGGTAACATTAGAATTGTTGTTATGGTTGTAAATTATACATAGATTACATTTGTTTACCATCCCAAGAACTATAAAAACTTGGTATCCGAGGATTCTCTTCATGTTTGTGAAAGTTTTAATACCCGTTGATTATTATCATACCTATTTGCACTACAGTAATATATAGTATGGTCTTTATTAAAAGGAATTTAGAACATTAATAAAGACCATACTGTCATTATCATCATCTCCTCTCATGCCTATTGATGCAAAGGTCCTCCACGATGATGAAAGTTTGGTCTTTATCAGAACATTAATAAAAACCATACTGTCATCATCGTGGAGGCCCTTTGCGGCAATAGGCGTAGGAAGAGATGATCATGATTACAGTATGGTCTTTATTAATGTTCTAAATTCCTTTTAGAATTATCTTGTTATGTTATGTATTGTTTATTTTTATCACTGGAAATATAGTTTTATTTATATTTTTGAAAAGTAATACATTTTATTTGTATATTCTAGATTTAATACCTGGGTAGTAATTTTGAGGCATTTATCAATGATTTCTTATGGAATTATAAGACAGCAAGTCATACATGTACGTATCATACTTTTCAATGTTCAAACAGGAACAGACGGCATAAAGAGTTGTCAAAATTTACATCCAGTATTTTTCATTTTGTCCCTAAACTTCCAGAAGTCATACTTTTTTTTATGAGCATTTAGTGTGATGAGATAATTTCAATTTTTCAGAAATTTATGCCTTTGTAGATTTTTATATAAAAGTCTTACAAATATGATTTACATATGGGGTCAGCTTTAACTCCAGTTCACAGTTTTATCTGTTTTAATATACTGTGTATTATTATGGTAGAAATGGCAGACCTGGTATGTACTGTAATGGTAGGTATATTTCATGCGGTGATGATAAATTCTGCTTATACCGTATTATCATTTGGGACAATCTCGTCTGTTAACTTTTTGGAATTAATGTGTTTGAGGTATTTCAGTTTGTGAAATAGTACCCCTAAGATTCCAAGCGTCTTGTTGTGGGTTAGTGGTTACATAGAGCAACTAGAGTACTAAGACTGATCCTTCACAACTCAGATCTACAGTACACTATAGTATGTTATTCTAAACGGAATTAGTTAGAGTTCTTGAGCAATTTTTGTTTCAGATGCTACCCAGATTTGGCGTTTTATTCATTCGTTTTGTGTCCATGTGAAGGTTCTGATTATTTGAAGAATATGAAGAAAGTGAAGGTTAAGAGAATGTTTTCTTACCCAGAAAGTTGTAATAGCTTACATGGTCTATTGTAAAATTATTTTTCTCATGGCCTATCCAGTCTCAATAGACTGACAGCCCATTAGGCAATAGGATTTGTTTATACTTACAGAGAAGTTCACCTTTCTCAAAATACATCTTCATGGTATGCACAGGAAATATCTGAATGAATTTTAATAGCCTATAGACGTAAGGGTTGTGGTAGCCTATTGGAAACATCTCTTGACTTACAATCTGAGAGTCGGTAGTTCAAGTCCCACTTAAGCCTGATAGTTTCTAGGAGTATCTACAACCTCACCATTCTTGTGAGCTAAGAATGGAAGATTTGGGAAAGCTTATATGTTGACCAACTGAGTCATCCTCAGCCATTGCCTATCTTTCCCTGGTCATACTCTGGGTATGGAGTGGGATTGGGCCCTGAACATTTGTACATACAGCTCATTCATCTCTTGAATTGGAAAATGAATCGGGCCCACCAATTTACATCCATAATAACTTTACTGTACTTGGTAAAATAGAGTATTTCAATATTCTTCTATAACATTACAAGTTCCTGGCAAAAGCCATGTAACTGTTTGTAATACTGTACATTTGTCTGTATACAATGAACCAAATTTGAATTATATAACTTTTTTTTTCAAAGTACAATAATTTCAATAGACATTGCAATTACTTTATTAGGCAACTTTAGTGTATGCCACACACAGTCTCAATCAAACTGCTAAACTGCAGTCAGATTTTTTTGTAGGCTTACTAGAAGATCGACTAATCCAAAGTACCCATTATTTGTTAAACACAGACACCACCACCTATTTTTTTTCTAATGTTCAGAGTAATGTACAGTACTTTGTCATCACTTTACCTCTTCTTGTGTTCTATCCATGTGGCAAAATTACTTGAAGGGCATGTTTTGGATGACTTATATTCTAGTGGTCGTTATCCAAAAATAATATCATAAAAGGTTATATGAAATTATCAGACCCTCCAATATAATATGAATAAGACAGACTGGGAAACACATTGTATCAGACCATTTTCACCATATATTCTTAAGAGTTCTTAATGAAAATGGTTCCCCAAAATTTCTCTCCATAACAGTAAAAATAAGTTTCATAGTGGTAAGTATACGAACTGGTTTATTATAATCATGGCCATCCATCAACTTACATGTAAAAGTGTTAAAAGGTGGTATAATAATCTCTCAAACCTATCAAAGGTGAAAGAATAACAACATTTCATAACTAATTATTAAAAATACTGTATTCAGAAATTAAAAATAATTTCATGACAACTTCAAATTATTTTCATTAGTCAATTTGATTTTTTTCTTGCAAAATCATCACACATATATGCCCATATATGTTGTCTTTGAATTTCTTCCTGAAAATGGTCAGTAATGTCATTGCAGCTCAAGCAGTACAATGTAGAAATTGGTTAAAGATCTTTGCAATGTCCTTTCTGCTTCTAGTTGCACTCTTCCTGTCTCTTTTCTTTTATTTTACTGTCCAACCTCTTAGCATTTACTTTATACTGCAATTATGGAATTTTCTCCCAGTTGCAGTAACATATTAGAAATGTCTCTACTGGCGATCTGCTGGATGGGCTTTGAGGCCCGCTCAATAGTTTCTTGTAGTGTCTGAAGTCATCGTCCTTGTGAGCCAGGGATGGGACTTAAGTTATGAGGGAAACCATTGCCCGGCCCTCTCTGGTCCTAGCTTGACGGGGAGGGACCTTGTGCACTGATCATATGTATATACAATATGGTCAGTCTCTTAGCCATTGTCTTGCTAGGCCATTGTCACTTTTCCTTGCCTCTTCCAATCATGAGCAACCTTTTAACGTTTAGAAATTGGCACTGTATGGCCTTTCTATTCTCGATGACAGTCCTTAGGGCCAAAAATTCATAAAACCAGTCCAGGTTTTCAATGTACTATATAAGATACCGATAGAAGAGTAGACGCAATACTCTGGCACATGTGCCATCTAGAGCTTCAGATATAGTACTCAGCAGGGATCTGCCTCATGTTTCATGCATTTGGGTGTAGTTGTGAGGGCATAACAGGGTTGGGATGTTTTGTATAAAAAAGAAAGTTTTTAAATATTTAACTTAGCCGGTGAATACAGTATATAATAGCTGCAACTCTGCGGCTCGACAGAAAACACACTCAAAAAAACTCGCGAGCGATCGCTATGAAGGTTGCGGGTGTGCCCACCAGCGCCAACTGTCGGCCAGATACCACTCTTATATGTAAACAAAACCTTCAATTCTTCTCTGTCGACGTTGACGACAAGACGTATCAATACTCGCTGTAGAACCTGGAGTTTTCTCAACATATTTGGTGAAGTACTTCATTTTGGTTTGAGCTTTCGCAGTGCAGGTGTTTTATCTTCATCTTAAATCTTGAACTCGTTTTTGGATAGATTTAATTTTTGATGACAAAGAGAGTATGGACTTTCTTTGACTTTTAAATGGCCGACCCTTCCCTTAGACGGAAGTGTGTTTAGGCTTTTAGCAATTATCTTATCACGTTATAAATTAATTATAGATTTTCCTCTATATATTTTATATCTCAACCGCCTTTATTAGGCCTCTTCGATTAGCTTTCCATTTATAATAAACATCAAAATAAATTTTAATGATTTGTTTATATGCGACCTTTCCTGAGAGTAGGCGGTCCTAACTTGGAAACCGAAGTTAAACAACGTTGAGCCCTTTCAATCGTAAATAGCTTTTAAAGAGCTAATGATTTAAAACTTATTAAATGAATATTTTTTAATAGATATTTTATGAAAGATTTTCTTTGAATAGTCTTCGTACTTTTTCAAAGATGAACTAACGTTTAGTTTATTTATGCTTCGCAGTTTGCGCTCTATCGTTACGATAGAGAGAGAGAGTATCACGGTTTCACTTTGCAGAAAGAGTAAATCGATTCTGACGTTTTGTTCATTCTTCTTTCAAAGCTTAAATGTTTTAAATTCTATTTTAAAGGAACTTTTTAATTGAAAAACCTTTCAGTTTTTTCCTTTGGTCAAATAACCTGTTTTTTTGACGAAACGTAAGTGGGCTCTTCTCTTAGGTGCGAAATCAAGAGAGAGAGAGAGAGAGAGATACAGACGGAGGGAGAGAGAGGAGAGAAAACGTTCCGATCTTTATCTCGTCCCAAGCGGGTAACGTTGTTCTCGAGTTACTCTCATCCCTAGTCTCTGTACGGGGAGAAAGGATAAAACGTTTTTAGTTTTTTATTCTCGTCCCAAGGCAATGTACGGTGAGAGATTGAAAACGTAGTTTTGAATGAACTAGTGTTTAGTCTCTTCCCCAGCCACTGAATTTTTTATCTTAAAATATGTTTACTGTTTTTTGCTGGTATTAATGTGCTTGCATTATACGACTGATTTCGCAATTACAACCTTTTGATGAGGGTAGAATTGCGTGCTTCAGGTAGAAATCAGTTTTATTCATACCTAATGTGAATTGTTAGAAAATTCGATTTCAGTGAAATAAGTGCAAAACAGAAAATCGTAGTGATAAAGTGATATTGCGCAAAGTGTTATCAGTGTTGCGACCGAGGGTTCGTCTGTTCGTGCCTGTCGTTCGCCTAGTCCGGGACCTCTTGCAAGCTCCCAAGCCCAGGGGAGAAGTAATGTCGTACGACTTATGGGTTCGAGAGGCCTTGATCAGCGAACAGACGTTCCCTCTATGGTATCGGGTGTATCTTACCAAGATCACCCCTACCATAAGGCGAGAGAGACGATTTTCTCCTCGTCATCCGAAGGCTTTTCGCATAAGAAACCGTGGACAAGGTTTCGAGGCCCTTTAAGCGAAAGTCAGTCCTTTCAGGACAGGTCCAGCGTCCTGGTTTTAACCATTAGGACAGCTCTGACCCTATGCAGTCATCGGAAGACTGCTCGCCGCCTAACAAAAGCGTAACACAGACTCCGAGAGTCTTTTTGTAGGCAAGGTTTTGCGGTCACAGACGTTACCCTCGTCTCTTACCGCAACCATTCCCGTTGATCCTAAATGGGTTGTACGGCAAGACATGCAGAATAAGCTTGCCTCCCTTATGGAAGACTATTCTGCCGATAAGTCCGTTGAGCCTAGCCGTTAATCTCATCGAGATCCTGGCTTTCAGCCACCCTAACGTTCCTTTGTGCGTCCTGTTGACGTTGGCGTAGCTAAGTCACGTCAGTCAGGTTGTTTAGAACCACACTCGATGCGGTCTCATGTGGATTTTCAGCCACATTTGGACGTTAGGCCACTTGCTGATGCTCCTGTTGACGTTCAGGACGTTCGCTAACAATCGGAGTTGACTTGTTTTGACGCTGAGCGTCAACCTCCGCATTCTAGAATTGTTTTGACTGCTCAGTCTAGGCGGTCAAAGCAGTCTCGAGTGGACGCTGTGCGTCCTCACGCACCTGTGGTTGTTGACAGTTCACAGACCGTCAAGCAGTTACATGACGTTGCGTCCTGGTCTCTCGCACCTGTTGTTGTTGACAGTTCACAGACTGTCAAGCAGTTACATGACGTTGCGTCCTGGTCCGCTACTAATGCACCAGTGCGTGTGGACTCTGCTTGTAAAGCATTGCCACCACGGTAGGTCTCTCCCTTGCTTGAGACTCTGCTATTATCGGACAAGGTTCCTTCAGATGAGGAAGTTGCTGTTCCCCCTCCTACTGATATTCCCTTGAGGACTCTGTCAGACGGAGAGGAGCCTAAAGCTGCTTAGCCCTCTATGGACTTTAAATAAATCATGCTGATTTTTAAGGATCTTTGTCCGGATCTTTTTGTAACTGCTGCTCCTCGTTCGCCTAAACGTCAGAGCTTACACTAGGCCTAGCTACTTCAAAGCCGTTGTTTTATAAGCTAGTGCTCTCTCGCTCTTCTAAGAGAGCTTTACGTTTGCTAGGCGACTGGTTTATCACCAGGAGGAGTTTGGGGGAGACAGCCTTTGCTTTCCCTTCTTTTAAACTGGCTTATAGAGCGAGAGTCTGATATGACACGAGAGAAGTTCTCGGGTTGGGAGTTCCTGCCTCTGCCCAGATAGACTTCTCAAACCTCATAGACTCTCCCTGGCGCCTGGCCATGAGACGCTCTAAGATTTTACAGGTCAACTTCACAGCTGTTTTCGAGCCTTTGAAGTTTTGCTGTACAATTATGTCATGCATAATCAAGGCTTTCAGGGATGGCTCCAATGATCTGACAGCCACCTTCTCTGCAGGAACAAGTCCCTCAGGGATGGCTCCATGATTTGGCAGCCATGTTCACTGCAGGAGTACGTAAGAGGCAAGTGTGCTCAATGTGTTCATTGTCAAGACAAACTTCACGATGAAGTCTACCAGGCTGTCTTGACAGCATTTATGGAAGGCGACTGGATGGTCTCTCTCGACCTTCAGGAGGCATACTTCCACATTCCTATACACCCGGATTCCCAACCGTTTCTGAGGTTTGTTTACAGGAATGTGGGGTACCAGTTTCGAGCCCTGTGCTTTGGCCTCAGTCCTGCGCCTCTCGTGTTTACGAGGCTCATGAGGAATGTGGCAAAATCCCTCCATCTATCGGGGATCCGAGCCTCCCTATACTTGGACGACTGGCTTCTCAGAGCATCGTCCAACCTTCGCTGTCTGCAGGATCTACATTGGACGTTGAGTCTGGCCAGGGAGTTGGGACTTGTGGTCAACCTAGAAGTCCCAACTGATCCCATCCCAGATTATTCTATATTTAGGGATGGAGATTCGCAGTCAAGCCCTGCTCGAAGTCCAACTAATGCTGAAAAGAAAACGTTTATTCAGTCAGGAGTTGGAACAGTCTCGTAGGGACTCTCTCATCCCTGGAGCAGTTTGTCTCACTAGGGAGACTACCCCTTCTGCCTCTCCGGTTCCATCTAGCCTCTCACTGGAACTAGGACAAGACATTAGAGACGGTATCATTCCCAGTCTCCGAACCAATAAAGGCATGCCTGAAATGGTGGGACAGCAATATCAGTCTGAGAGAGGGACTATCCCTAGCAGTCAAGAACCCAAACCACGTGTTGTCCTCAGACGCGTCGGGTTTGGGTTGGGGTGCGACCCTGGACGGTCGGGAATGCTCGGGTCTGTGGACCTCAAGTCAGAAGAGCATGCACATCAACGGCAAGGAGCTATTAGCAGTCCACTTGGCCTTGATGATATTAGAAAGCGTCTTCGAAACTAAGTGGTAGAGGTCAACTCAGACAACACCACAACTTTGGCGTACATCTCCAAGCAAGGAGGCACACACTCCTTCACGCTGCTCGAGATCGCAAGGGACCTTCTCTTATGGTCAAGAATTCGAGGCATCTCCCTGTTGACGAGATTCATCCAGGGGGACTTGAACGTCTTGGCAGACTGTCTCAGTCGGAGGGGTCAGGTGATACCCACGGAATGGACCCTCCACAAGGACGTGGGCAAGAGTCTTTGGGCTACTTGGGGTCAACCCACCATAGACCTCTTTGCCTCCTCGTTGACCAAAAGGTTACCAATCTTTTGCTCTCCAGTCCTAGATACAGAAGCAATCTACATAGACGCGTTTCTACTGGATTGATCTTTTATGGACTTATATGCATTCCCACCATTCAAGATAGTCAACAAGGTACTGCAGAAGTTCGCCTCTCACGGAAGGACAAGGTTGACGTTGGTTGCTACCCTCTGGCCCGCGAGAGAGTGGTTCACCGAGGTACTTCAATGGCTGGTAGACTTTCCAAGAAGTCTTCCTCTAAGGGTAGATCTGTTACGTCAGCCCCACGTAAAGAATGTCCATCAAAGCCTCCCTGCTCTTCGTCTGACTTCCTTCAGACTATCGAAAGACTCTCAAGAGCTAGAGGCTTTTCGAAGGAGGCAGTCAGTGCGATTGCAAGAGCTAGGAGAGCTTCTACCATTAGAGTATACCAGTCGAAGTGGGAAGTCTTTCGAGACTGGTGCAAGTCAGCATCTGTGTCCTCGTCCAGTACCTCTG
>NC_090725.1:289097155-289112155 GCF_036898095.1 Palaemon carinicauda
GGTCGATTAAGGCCATTGTTTACATCTGAGAGACTGAAGTGAAGGGGGACTTCTTTCGCATCCTTGGTTTCTGGGCATTTACGTATCTGTCAGGTGGTTTTTAAATCAATTAACAACTTACAAGTACTTCTTCATGAGTTCCCTGATGTTGTTTTACAACAGCCATTTTTTCCACATTCCCCTTTGGCCTTCAGTTGCAACTTAACCAACATCCCGTAAAGACGTCTCCAAGAGGGAACTTAAAGGGAAGTCTATCAATCTATTTCGAAATTTAGTGTAATTTCGTTTATGTCGGCAATTGATTATGATGGAAATGCTCTCCGTTCAGTGTAAAGGTATTGTTACCCATGTGAAATTAAAAAATAACAGCTAAACAATGCCTCTAAGGCCCGATTCTGACTTAATTGTTAGGGAAGGCCAGCCCATTTTCGACTGCAAAGTTTCTGTATAGATTGCCAAAAAAGAAAAAAAATGAGACGGTGTCAATCTCAAAGTAAGGAATTTTTGTGATTTACTTTTTCATAATGTAAGGATTTATTTGTGATTTACTTTTAGTTTGTGACCTGGGATGTGGTGATCCGGGTAGCGGTTGTGACCTGGGAAGGGGGGGGGGGGGGGGGGAGTCCGGGGGGCTTTCCTCCCGGCTAGGGGTTGTGATCTGGGAAGGGGGACCGGGGTGTTTGCTCCCCGGCTAGCGGTTGTGACCTAGGAACTACTAGGTTAGGTTAGGTGGGTTTGTTAGGTTCCGTACCTTTTTAAAAATCTCAGTGTTAAATAATCACGTTTTGGCCTGTTTTAAAGTTAATTAATTCAACCCAATATAATCCCATAATCCAAAAGTACGCCTCATCAATCTCGAAATTTTTCATTTATAAATTGAACTCTAATAAAAAGCATTCAATGAAAGCCAAATAAAACATTATCTCCAGTATTCTTGATACTGAAATCACGGCATCTCAAGGGAATAACATGCCCATGAAGTCGTGAGTGGAATTCCGTCATGCGTGGCACAGGAAGGTTCTTTGCAATAGCCCGTGGTATAATTAATTTTTAGCTGATTATTTAAATCCATTCCTGCTTTATCTATGAGTACACATGCATTATAGACGTGAATATAAACTTATTCCTCGCTTGCAAGTTCGACTCATGAGTGATTTTTTTTTCTTTTTTCTTGCTGGTTAGTTCTAATAAAGGATTTTCCTCGTCTGCAGATTTTTATTGGACCAATTTGACCTAATTTTTACATTTGAATCCCGAAAAAAAATCACATTTCCTTTGGTATTCATCATCCTTTTCAAATTCGAGTTTATGCCGAATTTTTCTCTTTTGCAGGTCATATCGCAAATTATTGTTCCTCGTTGGCAGGCTCTGTAAGAGTCGAGTTTGATGTATAGGGTTGGATGATCTCTTTTTAATAATAATAATAATAATAATAATAATAATAATAATAATAATAATAATAATTTCGAGCTCCCTTTATTTTTTTCTCTTTGGGAGGTTGGAGTTCTAAATGATTAATCATATTTTGCAGGTCGAGTTACAAAGGACCTTTCCTTGTTTGCAAACTCGAATTTCCTATGATTTTACTCTTGACAGGCCGAAAACTCAAACGATTTCTCATAGTAAGTTAAAGTACAAAACTACATTTTCCCCTCGTCTGCAAGTTCAAATTCCAAAATTATTTTAATTTTAGGAAGATTTGAGCCTCCAAATTTATTTCTCTCGTGGGCTCATATGAATTCCAAAACGGATCAAGTAATTGAGTACAGAAATACAAAAGTCTTTGCACAGAAAAGATGAAACAAATTAAGTTAGAATTATTTTTATAGCTGATAGGAAAGATGGGTGGAAGAGTGAGGACAGTTAGCTAACAAACCATGTTATTATTATTATTATTATTATTATTATTATTATTATTATTATTATTATTATTATTATTATTATTATTACTTGCTAAGCTACAACCCTAGTTGGAAAAGCAGGATGCTATAAGCCCAGGGGCTCCAACAGGGATAATAGCTCAGTGAGGAAAGGGAACAAGGAAAAATAAAATATTTTAAGAAGAGCAGCAATATTAAAATAGATATCACTTTTTAAACTATAAAAACTTTAACAAAACAAGAAGAAGAGAAATAAGATATAAGATAGCAGTGTTCCCGAGTGTACCCTCAAGCAAGAGAACTCTAACCCAAGACAGTGGAAGACCATGGTACAGAGGCTATGACACTACCCAAGATTAGAGAACAAGGGTTTGATTTTGGAGTGTCCTTCTCCTAGAAGAGCTGCTTACCACAGCTAAAGAGTCTCTTTTACCCTTACCAAGAGGAAAGTAGCCACTGAACAATTACAGTGCAGTAAGAAGAATTGTTTGGTAATCTCAGTGTTGTCAGGTGTATGAGGACAGAGGAGAATATGTAAGAATAGGCCAGACTATTCAGTGTGTGAATGTATAGGCAAAGGGAAAATGAACCGTAACCAGAGAGAAGGATCCAATGTAGTACTATCTGGCCAGTCAAAAGACCCCATAACTACCTAGGGAATAGTTCGGAAAGTTAAGGATTAATGAGAGTAATGTAAAGTGTGGTTTAAATGCGTTTTTATTTATTTAAAGATACATTTTTTTCTTGTTATGGCCTTATATAATTTAATACAATAATTTCTTATTTTTCCTTTACTTTTTTTTCTAATATTCTTTTCTACCGGCATATTATTTTTAGTGCTAAAGTTAATCCATATGGATTTTGCAAAAATAGGAGGGTTGGAGACCTAAGGGAGCTTTGTATTGAGGCTTTTATTTCTCTTATTTATTGATGCTGTGTTTCTCTATAGGCTTAGTTCTTACATCCCCTGATGGGGGAAATGGTGAGTTTAACTTCGAATTAGATTAATTTTCGAGTATGATTTTTATATCATATTCTGTTCTTGTGTGAAATACTGCATACGCCTATGTAGCCTATATTGTGAAATGCTTGAAACTCACTTGCCCTTCTTATACGATTCTGTTAATCGTTTGTTTCTTGGATATCGGCGTAGTATCTTTGGTGCTGAAGGTAATCCATGTGGATTAGGCAAAAGGGGAGGTTTGGAGACCTATGGGAGCTTTGTAGTGAGGCTATTATTTATCCTATTTATTGATGCCGTGTTTCTCTATAGGCCTAGTTCTTATTGATGCTGTGTTTCTTTATAGGCCTAGTTCTTATTATTGATGCTGTGTTTCTCTATAGGCCTAGTTCTTATTATTGATGCTGTGTTTCTCTATAGGCCTAGTTCTTATTATTGATGCTGTGTTTCTCTATAGGCCTAGTTCTTATTATTGATGCTGTTTCTTTATAGGCCTAGTTCTTATTATTGATGCTGTGTTTCTCTATAGGCCTAGTTCTTATTGATGCTGTGTTTCTCTATAGGCCTAGTTCTTATGATTGATGCTGTGTTTCTCTATAGGCCTAGTTCTTATTATTGATGCTGTGTTTCTCTATAGGCCTAGTTCTTATTATTGATGCTGTTTCTTTATAGGCCTAGTTCTTATTATTGATGCTGTGTTTCTCTATAGGCCTAGTTCTTATTATTGATGCTGTGTTTCTCTATAGGCCTAGTTCTTATTATTGATGCTGTTTCTTTATAGGCCTAGTTCCTATTATTGATGATGTTTCTCTATAGGCCTAGTTCTTATTATTGATGCTGTTTCTCTATAGGCCTAGTTCTTATTATTGATGCTGTGTTTCTTTATAGGCCTAGTTCTTATTATTGATGCTGTGTTTCTCTATAGGCCTATTTCTTATTATTGATGCTGTTTCTCTATAGGCCTAGTTCTTACTATTGATGCTGTTTCTTTATAGGCCTAGTTCTTATTATTGATGCTGTGTTTCTCTATAGGCCTAGTTCTTATTATTGATGCTGTGTTTCTCTATAGGCCTAGTTCTTATTATTGATGCTGTTTCTTTATAGGCCTAGTTCTTATTATTGATGCTGTGTTTCTCTATAGGCCTAGTTCTTATTGATGCTGTTTCTTTATAGGCCTAGTTCTTATTATTGATGCTGTGTTTCTCTATAGGCCTAGTTCTTATTATTGATGCTGTTTCTTTATAGGCCTAGTTCTTATTATTGATGCTGTTTCTCTATAGGCCTAGTTCTTATTATTGATGCTGTTTCTCTATAGTCCTAGTTCTTATTATTGATGCTGTGTTTCTCTATAGGCCTAGTTCTTATTATTGATGCTGTTTCTTTATAGGCCTAGTTCTTATTATTGATGCTGTGTTTCTCTATAGGCCTAGTTCTTATTATTGATGCTGTTTCTCTATAGGCCTAGTTCTTATTATTGATGCTGTTTCTGTATAGGCCTAGTTCTTATTATTGATGCTGTGTTTCTCTATAGGCCTAGTTCTTATTGATGATGTGTTTCTCTATAGGCCTAGTTCTTATTATTGATGCTGTGTTTCTCTATAGGCCTAGTTCTTATTATTGATGCTGTTTCTTTATAGGCTTAGTTCTTATTATTCATGCTGTGTTTCTCTATAGGCCTAGTTCTTATTATTGATGCTGTGTTTCTCTATAGGCCTAGTTCTTATTATTGATGCTGTGTTTCTCTATAGGCCTAGTTCTTATTACTGATGCTGTTTCTTTATAGGCCTAGTTCTTATTATTGATGCTGTGTTTCTCTATAGGCTTAGTTCTTATTATTGATGCTGTTTCTTTATAGGCCTAGTTCTTATTATTGATGCTGTGTTTCTCTATAGGCCTAGTTCTTATTATTGATGCTGTGTTTCTTTATAGGCCTAGTTCTTATTATTGATGCTGTGTTTCTCTATAGGCCTAGTTCTTATTATTGATGCTGTGTTTCTTTATAGGCCTAGTTCTTATTATTGATGCTGTTTCTTTATAGGCCTAGTTCTTATTATTGATGCTGTGTTTCTCTATAGGCCTGGTTCTTATTATTGATGCTGTTTCTTTATAGGCCTAGTTCTTATTATTGATGCTGTGTTTCTCTATAGGCCTATTTCTTATTATTGATGCTGTTTCTTTATAGGCCTAGTTCTTATTATTGATGCTGTTTTTCTCTATAGGCCTAGTTCTTATTATTGATGCTGTGTTTCTCTATAGGCCTAGATCTTATTATTCATGCTGTTTCTATATAGGCCTAGTTCTTATTATTGATGCTGTGTTTCTCTATAGGCCTAGTTCTTATTATTGATGCTGTTTCTTTATAGGCCTAGTTCTTATTATTGATGCTGTGTTTCTCTATAGGCCTAGTTCTTATTATTGATGCTGTGTTTCTTTATAGGCCTAGTTCTTACATCTCCTGATCGAGGAAATGTAGAGTTTAACTCCGAATTAGATTAATTTCCGAGTATGAAATTATCTGATTTTTATATCTTACTCTGTTCTTCTTGTGTTAAATACTGCATACGCTGAAGTACTGTATATTATGAAATGCTTGAAACTCACTTGCCCTTCTTATAGGCCTACGATTCTGTTATCTTTTGTTCCTCTTCGTGATGCTTTATCCCTTATTATAAGAGAAATGCATTGCTGATAAATTATTAACTGCCGATATGCTGTTTATTATTGAAGGGTAGAATTTTATTGCTATATTTATTATTGTCGCAATTCTTGTGTCATCTTGTATGTTGTTTGTAGTGGATGTTGCATCTCTGTTTGCCTTTACCTTTTGCATTTTCCTATTTTAATTAGACCCTTTCTCACTATGTATTTTGCTGCTAGAATAAGCTAGGATATATATATATATATATATATATATATATATATATATATATATATATATATATATTTCTCTTTATTATCTTTGAAGCGCGTTTAGTCTGATATTTGTTTGTAAATATATTTAAAGCTTTCACCTATTTCAAAATTATGATTCGTTCTTGGGTTTAACTAATATTATAACTTTCACACAAAGTACTCCCAATATAATATGCTAACGCAAATAACAATATATGACGAGTTTTAACAAGACTGATGACAGGTGGACGGGTGGCGTATAAAAAAATCATATATACTTATAGCTGGCAACTCGATAGTTATAGCCTGCCCTGAGAGTGATTTGCATCTCTTATAAAATATCTTGTTTATATCTCTTTCGCACAAATAATTACAATCTAGAGGAGAGGGGTAACGTTACGTTATTGAAAAACATTCAGCTTAATAAAATCCGGGAATAAAAAATTAAGAAAAGAAACCGTAAAGACATGCCGGTATCATCATTTTACAAATCCTCTAGTGGTGACTAGGCGGCAAGTTTCAGACTCAGACTGGCATACTCCGAACCGAAGGAGTTTTCTTTTCGTCGCTCAGTTGACCAGATGCTGTTGTGAAGGTAACATCGCTAGATGAAGCTCCTCCGGATCTGAATGAAGTGCACGCCTCGGTCAGAACTGTTTGTTTGTGTTTCGTCAATCAACGACATTCGACAAAAAAACTTTTGCTGTCTTTACTCCGTTATTATAACGCTGGATATGTATTGACATAAACTGCATCACAATCACTGTTAAATAAGAAAATAGTCATTCCTGTAACTTAAGTCCTGTGGTAGTGCACTATGGTTTTAAGAAACATAACGCCCATGACCCGCATGCGGGCGTGGATTTTCTATTTGGTTATTGTGGGCGTTGGATTGAGCTTCAATATCGAGACAGATCATTTTGTCATGCACAGAGGACCCGCCGAAAGCAAGTTCGGATTTAGTTTGGCCATGCATCGAGACAACACTGGATCATGGTGAGTTTGACAAGCAAATCTTCGTTCCCTAGGCCTAGTAGTAATTATATTATAAAGTGACATCAATATTGTTATTATAATTATTAAGCCACAACCCTAGTTGGAAGAGCAAAATGCAACAAATCTAATGGCTTGAATCGAGAATTTAACCTAATAAAAAAAAAAACAGGAAAAAAAAACTAATAAGATTTAAATTTTTGTTTGAAACTCGTGCAAGTATGTTTCACAAGATTTAAGCATTAGCAGCGAGTTGAATGCACTTGCCAGGTATCAACTTACTCGTATACACGACTGGGATGCACATTTTATAATTCGGTAAGAGCAGTAGAATCTTGGAATACTTTACGGTATTGACCCTCAAAGACAGGAAGGCAAGGCTGGTTAATAGCATAGATGAGCATTTTGTTGGTGTAAGTAAAATCCAAAATGCAATACAAAAGATTATCATAACAATTTTTAAGATTTTATAAAGCAAGCACAGAAGGGTAATCGAACATTCCTGGTGTACTGTAGATTATTACAAAACATACGACAGAATTGATCATAAGCCTATCATGATAAAATAATATGATAATTTCTACAATAGACATTTATTTGTTCAACTACCATATATTGTAGACTGAACGTTTCTCAAAGCAGAATTTGTAGTCGAGAATTGCGCCTAGAGTTGTAGATGAGCTTTATAAACTAGTAACGGATGGAGGCTGGAGTGTCTGGTGCCCAAAACATACTAATTTAATATTTATCACAGGACCTAACTTCATTCTGGATAACTTACAACTAGAATAAATCACTGATAAGGTATTCAGCAACCATAGGTCTATGGGAATCTTTGCTAATATTGTAAGATCATCCTTACGAAAAGAGCACCGCTCTTGGGGACCAGGGAGATTAAATTAACGTAATGACTTACTTGAGTGTCTAGCAATAATTACTTACTCTCTTTGCATAGCTAAAAGGCAATCATGATGTTGAAAAATTCGGACCCACCTGATGATTAATGGGGCTCAAGTGCAGTGGTACAGTATATTCAACGCCTGAATTTGGGAGAAAGATGAATATCGCAAGCACAGAGACCATTGCGATAGCCCAGCTGTAAACAAGGCACATTATATTAAGAGCATATTGTGCTTACATAAGGATTAGTTCTGTTTAGCCAGTAGGCATACCAAGTTATTGTTCAGTTGAATTATGATTTACGGATTAGCAAGTTTTGGTATATATATTTATGGAATTCCTTCCATGATCTATAGGTTTGAGGATAATTATGTTTCATTATATATAGTTATAGTTATAACTATCATGAAAAACGATTTTAACATATTTACCAAAATTTCATTGAAAATATCTATTCCCTTTTATTCCATTTCCAGGTGGGTAAGATGTAGTTTAGTGTCCAGCGTTTGTAATCATGTTGAGGTCTTCATTTTAAGAATTGGGTTCCAGAGAGGATGGTGAAACCTGTAAAAAGAAATTAGGATTAATGGGTAGCGTTCTCTTGCTTGAGAGTACACCAAGGCTCACTTATTCTATCTTATTTCTCTTCCTCTTGTTTTTTGAAGTATAGTTTATATATGAAAGATCTATTTTATTGTTGTTAGTGTTCTTGAAATATTTTACTTTAATTGTTGCTTACTTTTTTGTAGTTCATTTATTTCTTTACTTCCTTTCCTCACTTGACTATTTTTTTTTCATGTTGGAGCTCTTTGGCTTATAACATTCAGCTTTTCCAACTAAATTAGGTTTGTAGCTTTGCTAGTGATAATAACAATTAAATTATTTTTGTTTAATGTAGTTTTAGAACTAGTGCCCATGATTGGCATTTGTTCTGTTATAAATTTACTTAAGAAATGTTATAGAAAGTTATTTTGTATAACGTTTTCTCACTTTAAAAGAAATAAATTTGGCCTACAACAAAAATTATGATAATGATAGAATCGTGTTCGTCCAAAGCCTACACATGTAGACTTTGACTACGAGAAATAAATTGGTTGGTTAAGTAGTAGATGGATGGTTATAGATATGGCTATGACTTGAATCGTGTTGCCTCTCATCAGAACTTTACGCTAAATGACAGGTTATTGCCTAAGGGTAAAAAAGAGGTCCGGGTCCAAAGCCTCATCATCTTGGCATATTTATGTGCTAGGGTTAATCCTTGTGAATGAAAGACCCTTTAATCAGGTCTATTAACACACGCACTTACGCACACATATTACCGGAAATCTTAAACTTTGGAATACATCGAAGAATCGATTTGATGTATTTGGTACATAGTATGGTCTTCTTGATTACTAGCATCTCAATTAAATCTTGTTAGGCAATCATGAATAAGATTTGGTTCATCTTGAACAACCACTACTGTTTGTCATAAATTTTCCAGCATGGTTATCAGACATGTTTATCTAGGGTGTTTCCATAGTCTCTGTTCCATGGTCTTCCACTGTCTTGGGTTAGAGTTCTCTTGCTTAAGGGTGCACTCGGGCACAACCTCCTATCTTATTTCTCTTCCTATTGTTTTTTTTTTTAAGTTTTTATAGTCTGTATATATATATATATATATATATATATATATATATATATATAGGCTATATATATATATATATATATATATATATATATATATATATATATATATACACACACACACACGAAAGCTCTAATTTGATGTTGTTACCATTCTTGAAATATTTTATTTTGATTTTTCATTACTTCTCTTGTAGTTTATTTATTTCCTTGCTTATTTTCCTCACTGGATATTTTCCCCGTTGGAGCCCTTGGGCTTATAGAATCTTGCTTTTAATAATTATAATATGGTTTATTTTGTTGTTATTTTCATTTAAATGTTTACAGTACAAATTATTCCATTTTTTTTCGAAGTTGTCTGTCACCTGAAAATTGCAAGTAATAATAGTAGTATGGATGTTGAGAAATAATAGTAATAATAATTACACATAAGATTCAGACAGGTCTTCAGCAGTGACCAGTACAAATACATTGCATTTCGTTATATATGCAAATTTGCCTGCTTATGATACTGAGTCTTATATAGAGAGATTCTTCTTTACTGTTCATGTGATACGATAAGAGGACACGGAGAAAATAAACGAGCAGATAAGCATCGCCGAGGGGTTATTTCCCAAGGCTGTTTATGTGACGTTTGAATGAACGGTTGATTAGCTGAAAATAGATATCGAAAGAATATATTTTCTTTTTATGCCTTCTCGTTCATTTTTTGATATCTTGTAGGCCGAGCTTCGTCCAGGAGACCATAGCTATCTTGACTCCTCGCCCTAAATCAGTAGATTTCATTAACAAGGGCGAAGGCTGAGAACGTAATTTTTTATCTAGCGTCACGACTACATTAAAGAAAAGTAAACGCCAAAATATGCATTTGATTCTGGAGAATTCTGGATTCAGGCATTAAGTAAATACACATTTTAATAGTAAAATCACTTATTTTTTTGTCAATAAATTACTGGTGATTTCAATCAAACAAAAGAACGAAAATTACAAATTTCTATATAATATATTCATGGACCAAGGTGAGAGTTTTAGGCCTTGTTTGATAATTGTTCGGTTAAGGGTGAACAAAACCCTACTATTTAGCTGTCACGTGACTGAAAGGCATTAATATGAACATGTTAAATTTCGGTGTTAATATGTAAGCTCTCTTAATCGAATGCCTTGGCTGTTCTGGGAGCGTAACAACTCGAAACTTCGAAGGTCGTTAGAATCGCGGTCTAGGTATTGGATCTCAACCGTGGTTAGAATGACATACAAAGCATGATACAAAACAGCATCGGGAGGTTTTATTGACACTTCGCCAATCGCTCCACCATCCTTGAGAAAATGCTAATAGTTTATGAAATATTCTCCTTATCAATGTAGTGTGGTAATGCGGCTTCGGCGGTTGAGTATACTGTTCAAAATTTATAAAGGTAGCTACAAATAGCCAGTCTTGTCTTGCTTTATGGAAGGGGTAAGATTTGAAGAGATATCATGGATCCTCTTCAAGAATCGTTACCATATCAGGATTTTATGATTCTACTAAGGGCCGGTCGTTCGTGCTCATGCTTGGATGCTTTTGCAGTCGAATAAACTTGCATAAGAGGTGATAGCCTCACAGGATTTGGCAGGATGGCAGGATTGAGATATCCTTTGTGATATAAGTATGAATGCTGGGAATATGGAGGTTTACAAACGGTTGTTTGACCTATCAGAGACAGATTGGGGTATGTTTATTTTCCTCCACAGACCGTGCTCTCTCTCTCTCTCTCTCTCTCTCTCTCTCTCTCTCTCTCTCTCTCTCTCTCTCTCTCTCAGACAGATGCACAAACAAGTAGACCGTTTTAGGTTCTCAAAGAGGGTACTGAGTTTGGCAAGGACACGTTTACTTTAGTAAAATCTATTATGCTTCTACTGGTGTAAGAAGTGGATTAGGTACCTGGTAGTTAGTTGACTTCATGGTCTTATGAAGAGAGAGAGGGAGGGAGAACATCAGGCCATGAATGATCAGTACCCCCTTGAAATGTATACGGAAGTCCCTCGACGAAACTATCGTAAATCTCTCTCTCTCTCTCTCTCTCTCTCTCTCTCTCTCATGCCTGAAAACTTTAAATCAATCTCTCTCTCTCTCTCTCTCTCTCTCTCTCTCTCTCTCTCTCTCTCTCTCTCTCTCTCTCTCTCTCTCTCACCTATATATAGGTAAATAGGTAGGTAGTGGTTGGTCAGGGCACCAGCCACCCGTTGAAATACTACCGCTAGAGAGTTATCGGGTCCTTTGACTGGCTAGACAGTACTGCATTGGACATTCTCTCTGGTTACGGCTCATTTCCTTTTGCTTACACATACACCGAATAGTCTGGCATATTCTCTACATATTCTCCTGTGTCTTCATACACCTGTCAACACTGAGATTAACAAAATATTCTTCTTCGCTCGAAGGGTTAACTACTGCACTGTAATTATTCAATGGCTAATTTCCTCTTGGTAAGGGTAGAAGAGACTCTTTAGCTATAGTGAGCATCTCCTCTAGGAGAAGGACACTCCAAAACCAAACCATTGTTCTCTGGTCTTGGATAGTGCCATAGCCTTTGTACCATGGTCTTTCAATGTCTTAGGGTAGAGTTCACTTTGGTACACTGTTCTATCTTATTTCTTCTCCTCTTGTTTTTTAAAGTTTTTAGTTTTTTTAGGAAATATTTAGTTTAATGTTACTGTACTTAAAATGTTTTGTTTTAATTGGTAATTACGTTTCTTGTAGTTTCCTTATTTCCTTTCCTCACTGGGCTATTTTCCCTGTGGGAGCCCTCGGGCTTATAGCATTTTGCTTTTCCAACTAGGGCTGTAGCTTAGTAAGATATATATATATATATATATATATATATATATATATATATATATATATATATATATATCTTTAGGAATCTTCCATTTCCTTATGTATACACCTCTCATAAACTAATAAAGGTGACATTAATTACAAATTCGTCGAACGAAACACATTCATTCGTTATACTTAAGAGTTTGGATGGTAATATGTTGATTTCATTTTGAACTACTATATCACCTTGCAATCACCCCAAAATAGTTATATATATATATATATATATATATATATATATATATATATATATATATATATATATATATATATATATATATATATTTTTTTTTTTTTTTTTTTTTCTAATCCGAAGAAATTGAACCTTGATGTCATTACATAGCAGGAAGTTGAGTTTTGAACAGTAGAATATCTAACGGAGACACCATAGAATTAGAAATGTATTACTGGTCTATAAAGTAGATAGAGCGTGTTTACAAATCAGTTTCTTCTCGTGTATTTTATTGGGCATCGCTGTAATAAATTTTACGGTTTCACTTAATGTTTCCGTGAGCCGTTGCTTACATTTATTTCTTAGTAATAGAGATGTGGAAATCTATTTGATTTCTTAATTGTTTCCAAATTTCCTCACTTCACTGGCGATTTTAACCGAAATTTCAATAATAGAAATGAATGAAATACAAAACATCTGCATCTATGTGGACATCATGAGAGTCACTCAAAAGAGAGTAGGGTTAAAAGGCTGTCTCGAAATTAATGGGCTTCCCCTGCCATGTTATATTTACTGGCTTATAACGTTCATTTTGTGGTTCCTCTTTTTCGTAATTTATTTTATTGTAAAGGAGGGTTCTGGTGAGAATACCTATAATCTTGGTATATAGTTTGAATGTTAAAGTTTCATTTTGGTTTTGGGTTGACTTTTTTCCCCGAAATAGATCCACTTTCATTTATATATATATATATATATATATATATATATATACATATGTATATATATATATATATATTCATACATACATATATACATATTTATATATATAAACATACATATATACATATGTATATATAAACATATATATATAAATATACATACATATACACACATATACATATATATATATATATATATATATATATATATATATATATATACATACATATATATATATACATACACACACACACATATATATATATATATATATATATATATATATATATATATATATATATACATATATTGGAATAAAACTAATATTAGTATTTTGCTTCTTTCAGCATACTCGAAGATTTTTTTTTCAATTAAACATCCAGAGCATACATACAAAGCAATCAAACAAAGCTCTTAAGGTATCATTTGATTAAGAATGGTTACAGTGTCCGTGGAAAGGTGTCTGCTGCATACATGATCGCATGGCTGGAACATCTAATCGTGTCATGAAGTGCCTTGCCCTCGCTGTGGTCCTCAAGTGATGTCATATGAATAACATATTAAAGCATCAGAAGTGTCAGATGTTAATGACGAGGAATCTGGATTGGGAATACGAGAGACGAGTGATGAAAATGAGGATGAATGTGAATGAAAATTAGAGGTTGAGTTTAATCGACATAAAGGTATGGTAAGCAGCTCTTCTAGGAGAAGGACATTCCAAAATCAAACCATTGTTCTCTAGTCTTGAGTAGTACCATAGCGTTTGTACCATGGCCTTCCAATGTCTTGGGTTAGAGTTCTCTTGCTTGAGGGTACACTCGGGCACACTATTCTATCTAATTTATCTTTTTCTTGTTTTTTTGAAGTTTTTATTGTTTATATAGGAAATATTTATTTTAATGTTGTTACTGTTCTTAAAATATTTTAATTTTCCTTGTTTCCTTTCCTCACTGGGCTATGTTTCCTGTTGGGGCCCCCTGGGCTTATAGTATCCTGCTTTTTCACCTAGGATTGTAGCTTAGCAAGTAATAATGATAATAATAAAAAGGAAATTAAAGTACCAATTGGGATTGGAAAGGACTTAGAATGGATTAAAGTAAGATTTGGGTATTTTTAACATACACAGTGAATGTCTTTTAGATTATGATTTTTGATACAACTTAAACAAGAATAGCTATAGAATTCGAAATTAATGTATGAGAAGAATATTTGACGTTTATGAAATCCTCTGTACACGAAGATAGTTAAAGCCATCGATTCTATTTCTTACATTTAGCTCTGGTAATTCTTTAATTTATTATTTTAGGAGTCAGGCCATCAAAGGAAATTTCATGGTATAGGAAGTTATAATTTTATTAATAAGTAAAAGGAAGTGTTTAGATATTCAGTAGGAATTAGGGACTTTTAATTTTCCCTTTTCTGATCATGCATTTAAAGGTTTAAAGGCTGCTCATGAATGACAGAGGCAAGGAACAGTGACAATGTCCTAGCTAGCAAGACAATGTCCTAGACACTGACCATATTATTCATGTTATTAGTTCCCAAGTCCCCTCTCCACCCAAGCTAGGAACAAGGAGGATTAGGCAATGGCTGCTGATGACTCAGCAGGTAACCCTATAGGCTCCCCCAAACCCCTCATCCTTAGATCACAACGATAGTGAGGTTGTGGACACAGCAAGAAATTATCTAGTTTGAGAGGGACTCGATCTCCCGTCCACCCGAACGGTAGACAGGGACCTTCCAGTAGGCCACCACAACACTGCATTGCATGCAGTCCAGTATTGGTACAGATTTTATAGTTTATATAGGAAATATTCAATTTAAATGTAGTTAATGTTCTTAGAATATTTTAGTTTTCCTTATTTCCTTTCCTCACTGGGCTATTTTCCCTGTTGGGACCCCTGGGCTTATAACATCCTGCTTTTCCAACTAGGATTGTAGCCTAGCAAGTAATGATGATAATAATAATAATAATAATAATAATAATAATAATAAT
>NC_090725.1:289114655-289119655 GCF_036898095.1 Palaemon carinicauda
CTTTCGACATAACTTATGTCATCTTGATTGGTTGATTTTAGAGCTAGTTGATCAGTTCATGAAAGTGTATCTTGCTAACTATGTACTTAGGATAATTTTTTTAATTTTATTAATTTTATTAATTTTACATATGATAATTGCAGATAGGCTGAAGATGACATAAGTTATGTCGAAAGCTCCCGAATAAAGAAGATGATAGCAACATTGACTATTTTATTCCTACTTAAATTGCGATTCCCAAGAGGAACCCATCTATCAACTATATATATATATAATATATATATATATATATATATATATATGTATGTATATGTATATTGCATGTATTTATACATTAAGTACTACAATCCAAGAAAATCCATTTAGATAGGCCTTTGCATTCACAATTCTTTATGGATGCGTTACGAAGAATTCATGTAAAAGATAAGGTGGAGGTAAAAAAAATGGTTAGGCTTAAACAGATGGAATCCATAGTATCCTTTTTGTTCTTCATATAAATGTTTCCGCCATTCATCCAGTGTCCTGTATATCTTAGGGCTGCGGAGACGGACATACAAATGTTTCAGATTCTGCCTATTTTATACGGAACAAAAGTCGTGAATGTGACAAGTATTGCTAAAGTTTATAAACTTATTACCTCCGCTAACGAAATTGGGAGGAGGTTATGTTTTCCAACTGTTTGTTTGTTAGTTTGTGACTAACTATGTTTGTTTGTTTGTTTGTGACCAACTTCCTGGCCACACTTTTACTCATAGAGTAGTGAAACTTTCAGGGATTAATTGTTATGCTGAGACGTGGAAGTGATCCAGTTTTGAAAGTCCTAGGTCAAACGTCAAGGTTGAGGAAAAGGTTGACCTTAACCTTAACCCCAAGCTTGCAAATGGTTGTCACACAGACTTCAAATACGCCTACGGTCTAAATTAATTCTGGGAAAGGCAATCTGGCTTTAAGAAATAAGCTGCCTTGGTGGAGGTCTGCACTCTCAGTGTTTTTCTAGTTTATTAATGTTTTCAAAAGGAATTGTTTGATAGATTATTTACCACCTTCAATAATTCTTGAATGCTTGTGTAACTTTGCTTTTGTATCGTTTTTTTTATTACTACTGCTAATAATAATAATAATAATAATAATAAGTGAGAGAAGACACCATTCCAGTAGCACTGAGCAAACACTCAGACAACTTTGACTTGCGGTGCCTTGATTAAATTTAGCACAAACATGCCGATCACATAACCCATGTATTTAAGAAGGTAAAATTGTTATCGATGCGCCTCGAAAAGCACCATTAAATGGAAATCAGCGTTATCTGACATGTTATCAGCTGTGGTCAGAACCATTTTGAGATGAGGCTCCTAAGGCCCCCCCCCCCCACCTTCCTCCCTCCCCCCCCCCTCTCCCCCCTTCCAGCCCATCTCCCTTGTCGAGTCTGATCCTTAAACATGTGGTCCCCAAAGGCGAAGATGGTAGCGATATGCCATTTCCAGCGGCTTTACTCGAAGATTTTTCTCGAAACGGCTAATGCAAAATGAAGAGTATAGTTATTATTTTTTTATTCTTTGTTAAGTTTTTCCTTTGTATTGATTTCGTAAGAACCACATTTCTTAACCCGTGAGATAATAAGTACTTGTGTCAGTTTTCTCCTGAAATGACTTCATAAGAAACTTGTTTCGGATCTAGGGGATTATAAGAATGCTAGTTTTATTCCAAAGGGATTTTAATAGAAACTATTTTATTTGCTTCAGATTACAAACAGCTTTCCTTTCAAATGACTTCATAGGGAATAAGTCTTTTTTCTCAATTCTAATAGTATTTTAGTCTGACATCCTAAGATTCTAACCTTTTCCAGTTGGTGATTCTTTACCATCTTTTCGTCAGGCTGGGAGGAGCGAAGAGAAGAAGTCTCAATTTTTTCTTATGTTGGATACCCACAAAAATTGGGGCAAGTGCCTTAGTATTATTATTATTATTATTATTATTCCTAGCTAAGCTACAACCCTAGTTGGAAAGGCAAGATGCTATAAGCCCAAGGGCTCCAAAAGGGAAAAATATGCCCAGTGAGAAAAGGAAATAAGGAAATAAACTATTTAAGAAGTAATGAAAATTAAAATAAAATATTTTAAAAACATTACCAACATTAAAATAGATATTTGATATATAAACTATAAAAGGACTTATGTAAGCCTGTTTAACGTAAAAACGTTTGCTGCGAGTTTGAACTTTTGAAGTTCTACTGATTCAACTACCCGATTAGAAAGATCATTCCACAACTTGGTCACAGCTGGAATAAACCTTCCAGAGCACCGTGTAGTATTGAGCCTCACGATGGAAAGGATAGATGGATTTTTTTTTGCAATCTGAATATTTTCTTGAATGCTTTATTCTATAAGAATAGTTACTTCAATTTGTAACAAATGGATTTCGTCAGATTACGTAGATCATGGTAAAGTTGTTTTGGGTGTCGTCATCTTCATTAATACAATGAAAGTTGATAATAGCCGCAAGACTAATCAGTAGGGATAGTAATATTTATATTTTTACGCAATTTATATCGTTTGAAAGTTTATTCTCAGTAACGATACTGCGGATGGAAATTCTAAGCACGACCATTTCTCATTCCTGAGTTCATTATTATAACGGATAAGTGCTCAGTTTGTCAGTTATTGTGTTGTGTAATAAAGACATCCATGTCTGCCGTTGATTTAGTTATTGTTTGTTTTGGAAAAGACATTCACGACAATCTCTCTCTCTCTCTCTCTCTCTCTCTCTCTCTCTCTCTCTCTCTCTCTCTCTCTCTCTCTCTCCTTCGTCTGTATGTATCGAGGACTAGATCCACAAGAAAAACACAAGAGATTTAACCTCATTGTCTTAGTGGCATTAAGCCGAGAGAAGTAATGGTACTATATAATGATAATAAAGATAACATAAGCGGTCGTAAGAATCGTTTTGCTGGTCATAACACAAGTCGGGGGGGGGGGGGGGGGGCACTGAATGGCAGACGCCGTCTCTAGCCTGTTTGTAAGAATGGTGATATGGGGGTAGCAATTCCTTCATTTGTTTACGACGGCTAATTTAGTCTATATTGGCACTGGGTATTACCGGGAGCCGTTTCTTCATTGTGGAAAGGGCGTTCCTATATAGCACATAGGTAAAGGATTATGATAATTATTGCAATAAGTTAGTAATAAAAAGAGAACGATTGTATGTGAAGATTATGTATCTTTTATTGATATGATTTACAAATTTTTAAAGAACGTTTTACAAATGTTCTTATTGAAAGAAGATACCTTTAAGGTGTTTATTGCCGGCAGTGCAGCATCGACATTACTGAAAGGTCTGCAGCATCAATTTGGTCTCTAGTTATAAAAGGAGAACGATTGTATGTGAAGATTATGTATCTTTTATTGATATGATTTACAAATTTTTAAAGAACGTTTTACAAATGTTCTCATTGAAAGAAGATACCTTTAAGGTGTTTATTGCCGGCAGTGCAGCATCGACATTACTGAAAGGTCTGCAGCATATCAATTTGATCTTCAATTAACATCCGTTCCTACATCAGCTCCTTCCTCTCGCTGCCCAACCTCTTTTAACTTTACTTTCAAAGTAACACAGCAACCCCGCACCCCCCTCCTACCTACTACAGTTGCTTCTTGGTGATTTATGATCACGGAATCAGTAGCGTTTGGTCTTGTGATCCAAATTTCCTAAATAAAATCGGGTAGGAAAAAGATGCACAATGTTTGTTCAATCATATATCTCTCTCTCTTCTATTGCAAATTATAAATTGAATGCTCGTCAACTTTCATCCAATTTCTATGGTAAGCTTTATTGTTGGTATAATGTTACTCAAGTCTTTTTTTTTCAGTTGAAAGCTTTTGCCTTTGATGTGCAATCTTAAATTGATACCTTATTTCATATATTGTAATTCTGAACCATTACTTTAATCATAGTTTTGTAATGCTAGGTAGGTATTTTTAAATCTCTATTTTGTAAATTTTATATATATATATATATTTTTTTAACCTTATGTAAGACACGGGCTCTTGCGTTGGCAGCCCGTGCTAATTCGAGATTCTAATCCCTGTTTTGTAAGTTGAATCAGTACTCTACTCCCATTTTTTATGCTAATAAAATCCTTCAATCCCATTTTGTAGCTAAATCAATACATCAATCCCCATTTTGCAATGCAAGGTCAGTACATTAATCTCTATTAAGTAACACTAGATTAATATTTTAATCTTGATTTTGTCATTTTCCATCGGTATTTTAATAATTTTGCAATGCCTTTAAAGTTATTTACTCCCCAGTTTGTAATGCTTCGTCAGTATATTAATCTAGATTTTGTAATGTTAAATCAGTTATTTTATATACATCCATTATGTAATGCTAAAGTTCTCTTACTTGAGGGTACACTCGGGTACACTATTCTATCTTATTTCACTTCCTCTTGTTTTGTTGAAGTTTTTATAGTTTATATAGGAGATGTTTATTCTAATGTAACTGTTCTTAAAATACTTTATTTTTCCTTGTTTCCTTTCCTCATTGGGCTATTCTCCCTGTTGGAGCCCCTAGCATCTTGCTTTTCCAATTAGAGTTGTAGCTTAGCAATTGGTAATAATAATAATAATAATAATAATAATAATAATAATAATAATAATAATAATAATAATACTTCAATCCTATTTTCGCGATACTAAATAAATTCACCAATCCATATATTCAAATACTAAATCAATTCATTCACCATAATTTTGCAGTGCTAAATCAATACACCAATCCCCATTATGTAAAGCTAAGGCAATAATTTAATGCCCCGTTTTTTGTAACTTCTCGATAGGAAACAAAGAGGTAATGTGAAAAGAGAAGGTGGATAGGGATAGGTGGGACCAGGTTTCTTCTTAAGAAAGAAGGAAAGGTTGTCCTTATTCGCTTCCCTCATAAGGGTCATTAAGTCATCAAATTGGTCTGCAGTGTGACTCAACCCACAATTACCGTTTTTA
>NC_090725.1:289124655-289144655 GCF_036898095.1 Palaemon carinicauda
TATGAATAATACGTCCTATGAATAATACTGGATCTCTATAGCTGTGTAGAATTTTATATTTTGCTTCGAATGGTGCATCTGTGCTTGCTAACGTAATATGAATATCTGGTACAGATCCAAATTGAGGTAAGAGAAAGGACAAAGAAGAAAAATTGGATTATAAATTTAGAACACTGAAAATACGTAGAAAATATCCTATTGATATGAAGTTCAGTGATCATGTTTTGTTTAAAATTTATGTGAATGTTTTATCAACATCTAAGTAAAAATCGGTATCTTATGGCAACACTTTTATCCTGCACTCTTTTCTTATTTGTTTGAATTGATTTTTTTTCCAATCTTTATTTAAAAAAAAATCTGTAGCTCATTTCTAATATAGACATCTATTTGGAGATTGCATAGGATTTTAATGTTATCTTTGACTCGTTTGTTAGTTCACAAATTATCAATAACAATAATAATGACGATAAAAATAGTGATATTTCTTTGAAAATGGTGGATAAAAAGGAAAAGGAAAATATATTGATATGGACATTATTTAATGACGTCAATATTAAGAAGATTAATCCGCTCATACATGCAAAAATGAACGCTTTAGTGTCGAATTATCGAGTAAGCGCGCGAAAGAATGGCACTTTTAGCACCTCATTGTGGCTCCGCCAAACAGGTGGCCAGCCGCACTGAAAGGACGTCTCAGTTCTCCTGTTTACATAGGGGCATTGGGTTTTATAGCAACAGTATTCTGAGACTTGCGAGGTTTAGCAGAAACGGACGCAGATATCTCCCGGCTTGGTTTGTCTAGTGTAGGAACGACCGCAAGACGAATTTGTTTTCCTTTCACATAGTTTTCCTTTTTTATTTCTATAGTTTGTTTTGAAGGAATTCGTCTGCTGTATTTATTAGCTTTATGCTCTCTCTCTCTCTCTCTCTCTCTCTCTCTCTCTCTCTCTCTCTCTCTCTCTCTCTCTCTCTCTCTCTCTATAACTTCAAACACGAATTTAGTTCCAAATCTTTTCATAGGACTGTTTAGTTTTAAGCATGTGTTTATAAATGGTCCATATTATATATACAACAACAGCAACAACAACAACAAATGCGACTATTTCTAGTCCACTGCTGGACAAAGGCCCCAGACATGTCCCTAGCCATGTCTGGAGGTTTGGCCATTTTCGTCACCACGCTGGCCACTGCGGATTGCTTATGTTCCATATATGTAATTTATATATATATATATATATATATATATATATATATATATATATATAAATATATATATATATATATATATATGTATGTGTATATATTTATATATAGTATATGTATGAGGTTAGTTTTTAATAACCATAAAATGGAAAGATTGAAGGTATAATTTTCATAACTAAATGTGACAGTAAATGCGGGCCGGTTCCACCTGAGTGCTCCAGGAAGTGGAGTTAATTGTTAGGCGACCGAATTTATTGCAATTAATTTTATGAGCTTTATATTGCTCTGAAGGAAGAAGCGGGAAGGCACCGTGGTGGGATGCTTGCAGGCTTTTGATTGGGAAAAGCAATAGGTGAAATAGTAAGTATTGTTGTTGTTGTTGTTGTTGTTGTTTAATCTACTGGCCATATTTCATCATCATCATCTCCTCCTACGCCTATTGACGCAGAGGGCTAAGAAGACTGGCCATATTTTCCTGTTTCATTTGTTTTCAGTATCTCAGTCACAAAGACCATCAAACTGATCTATTTGATTGCAATTCTTGGATGCCCACGTTTATGTAAGAATTGAATCTGAAGAATGAATGCATGAATGAACATTTCCAAGATGGAACTCAAACCCGCTTATGTTATAATTATTTTATCCCCCTAAAAAGAAAGAAAATAGAAAAGTTATGAGATCCTTGTGGCTTGATACTGAGAAGCATTATTATCAAAATCATTGGTACGTGATGATAATGCAATTAACGTGCAGTGCAGGAAACGGTGAACAATATGATTATGATAAAGGTAATTTATACGGTTCGTATGTTGAAGCAGAAATTTATATGTAAATTGGGGCAAAGTAGTATAGCTAATGAAGTTAATTAAGCTTTTAAGGTTTTAAGCATCTACTGTATATCCAGTGCACTGCTCACCAGTTTTGAGTAAGTGGAATGATAAGAATAGAATCCTAGTAATTACCAGAGTGACATTTTGGCTAATGTAATTACACGAAACACTCAACGGGAAATGTCAAGAACCGGAAGGATATGAGTGTGTTTGATGGCATTTAAGTTAGATAGTTTGTTAATGTGTTTTTCCAATTAGGTTTTTTTTTTCTTTGAGAGAGAGAGAGAGAGAGAGAGAGAGAGAGAGAGAGAGAGAGAGAGAGAGAGAGAGACTAGGAAAAATTTGAGAGAGAGAGACTAGGAAAAAAAAAAGAGAGAGAGAGAGAGAGAGAGAGAGAGAGAGAGAGAGAGAGAGAGAGAGAGAGAGAGAGAGAGAGACTAGGAAAAATTTTGTAAAGGAAAATTCATCTAGGAAATGAATTGTATAATTTTATCTGGGAGGAAAAAGAACAGAAGAGCAAAGGGATAGAGAGGAAAATAGAATCGTGAGACTATACTCGTTTGGAAGCAATAGGATTTCTTATCGAAGGATGGTGTTTACGAAGGTCAGGACAATGGGAGTAACGGATACTGTATCCTATGTTTAAGCAGTGTATCTGGTCACAAATTAATCTAAATGCCTAATTTTAGCAATTTTGTCCTCAGGATCTCAGAACCTATGGAAGTTAGATGAGGATGTTCTTACAATCCAGTCTTATAGAATTTGTTTTACCTCGACCTATTTTATCAAGGTCACTGGCCAATTCAAAGGTTAACAATTTGTTTTTCTCTTGAATATTATGATTCATATTAGGTATTTATCTTGTTTATTTATATATATTTTTTATATTTTCATCTAGAGGTAATTTTTTTTATTATATTAATGTGTTGATTTAAACTGCCATTTTTTTCTGAGTATGATTTTTTTTTTATAGGTAGGTAAGTACACGGGGGATTGGAGTTTATTTTTCGAAATCTATTATATGAATCTGTCTCGTCAATTTACAAGTAAAATCAAGTGTCAAAAGATTTTCATATAGCTTTAGGGAAGTATGTTACGCAGGATAATATGAAAGATCTGTCTTCCAGAATCTTTGAAAGGAATTATGATAATTAAATTCAACATTTGGAGGGTATGATATTTCACCCTTTCCATCTTGCTTTTCACCCTTTGCTTATTAATTCATTCAAAATATTATTTACAGTCGTTTCTATTACATTTTATTATTGCTGTTCTAACTTGTGTCCTATCGTCTCTCACTTTGGAAAATCTGAATAGGTCAAATAATACAAAGATTGCACTTCATATTTATGTCAGGGTCATCAGAACCAGTATTATTATTATTATTATTATTATCATGTTCCTGGGTAAAAGAAAGTAAAACAATAAAGAGCAAGCTGTACATAAATATTGTAAACAAACAAATAAATTCTAAGTTGGAATTGGAAAAGGCATAATTAGGCAATCTTCAAAGGAAAACTAGAAATTTCTTGATTAAGTTGTGGCTTAATCAAGAAATTTCTAGTTTTCCTTTGAAGATTGCCTAATTATGCCTTTTCCCATTCTAACTTAGAATTTATTTGTTTGTTTACAATATTTATGTACAGCTTGCTCTTTATTGTTTTACTTTCTTTTATCCAGGAACATGATTATGAACACAGAGATGTTTGAAACGTTGTTTATTATTATTATTATTATTATTATTATTATTATGTAATAAAAAAAGTGAACCTTATCATGGCTAGATTAGCGATCATCACAACATCAGTTTTCATGAGCCTTCCCTAAAAGAAGCTCCGTTTACTGGACGGGACTTCCGGAGAACAGGAGACCCTCCCTGCGCTATACTTCCTGTGCTTCTCTTTTGTTTTCTATTGTTTTCCTCTAGGGACAGGGGTGGAGCAGGTGACCCTCGTTATGTTACGCCGTTGTATGTTTATAAAAGTCAGTGGTGTTAAGTTTAAAAGAGATGGCAATGGTGTTTTATAATGTTTTTTTTCTCTCCTAATTTCTCTCACATGTTTTAAATTCATGTTTATTTAGTTTCTTGTTTTTTTCATGACTTGTTATTTGTGTCAAAATGTAATTTTTTTTTTCCTTGTCCTTATTATCTCCGTTTCATGTAAGGGGTTTCATTTAAAGGTATTTTGACCTGGGTACTAGAAATCTCTTATGGTGTGCAGAAAGTAATTGTTTTTTTATTTAACATAAAGAGTGTTTGTGAATAATAATGATAATAATAAAAAATATAATAGTGAATCAAGAATCACAAACATTCAATAGGGTTCTATAGAATGAATATGAAGCCACGTGATTCATCCATTACATGTATTAATACCCGTTTATTTTTTTATGTATAAGCAACTGGAATAACTATTTAAATGTCCTTATCCAGTCGTACCTCAATAGAGACAAAAAAAAAAAAGATAGGGAAATAAGAAAAGGGGGACTCAACTATGTAAACGAGAGAGACAGCTATTGAAAATAGGAAGACTGCAAGAGGCAAAGGAAACGGAAGCTCGAAGAATATTCTAAAGCTTCACCATAGCTATAATCATGTAGTTAGGGAACCAGCTATTCTAAGGATTATTGTACTATATGTGTAGGCACAGATATAAAAAAAAAAGAGTAAGGGATTCTCTACGGATGGTAACACATGTTTAGTATAAGAATAAATGAGTTTTTTATGTGAATAAATGACTATCACGCTCTTATGAACGACTTAGCTCTATCGAGCGATTCTGTTCATAAAGTTCTCACACCTGGGTTGCATCAACATGGTGGAAAAGTTGGTATTATCCAGACATACAATATTCGAATCTATATTTAGCATTAACGCCTGGAGAAGATCTGTTAGTAAATGCTATTGGTTATCCATTAGATGCAATAACCTTATCCAAAGGTGAGATAAATCAAAATCAACACAGCTAAAAAGGGGAGGTCAGTAGGGACAGCTTTAGAATCTCTCTTTTGTCCGCCTAACGTTTACAAAACCGGATCTTTGTTCGGGAGTCGACAATAGAGTTGCAGTTCAGCAAGAGAAACCTATAACGTGTACAGTAATGTGGCCTATGTGATAACGTCACTGACTGGTGATCGCCAGACTGGAGTTCCAGTCCCGCTCAAACGCGTTAGTTCCTTTGGTCGCTGTGACCTGACCATCCTTGTGTGCTAAGGATGGGGGCGTTTTGGGGAGCCTATAGGTCTATATGCTGAGTCCTCAACAGCCATTGCCTGGCCCTCCTTGGTCCTAGGTTGGGTGGAGAGGGAGTTCTGGCGCTGATCATATGTATAAATGGTCAGTCTCTAGGGCATTGTCCGACTTGATAGGGTAATGTCACTGTCCCTTGCTTCTGCCATTCATGAGCGATCTTTAAAAGCCTTTAGTGTCCCCGAGGGTGACCTAGATTTAGAAGCGGTACAAGGTAACTTCATTCTGTCTTAGCCAAATATTTGCAACCGGATTAAGTTTTCCATGACTAGAGCAAAATACATGCACGTGTGTGTGTGTGTGTGTGTGTGTGTGTGTGTGTGTAATGGATTGAATTGTGTCTTCTAGAAAATCGAAGTTTTTGCAAAAACAAGATAACCAGAAGAAAAACTTCAGTTGTTAGAATTAGAGTTTATTATCTTACCTACCTTTCAGGAATTCAAATCTCATCTTCAGGGTGACTGAGAACCAGGTATTGCACACCTCAGGTGTCTGCTGATACATAGGCAGTTGTCTAAGGTTTGTTTTTCTAGTCTTTCTTCCAGCTCAGTGACTATTTGAAACATTGCAGATATCAGTCAGTCAAGCGATATGCTGCCAATATATTCTGAAGAAGTGTTTTAATTCTTTCATTCTACCTTGTTTTGAGTATTGTTTTCCTGTCTGGTCTTCAGCTGCTGATTCTCATCTTAATTTGTTGGACAGAAACTTACGGTCTATTAAATTTCTTATTCCTGATCTAGATATTAATATCTGGCACCGTCGTTCAATTAGTTCATTGTGTATGTTGCATAAGATTTTTCATAACAGACCATCCTTTACATTCAGATCTCCCTGGACAAATCTATCCTGTTCATAATACTAGGCAGGCAGTTAATTCTAATAGCCATGCTTTCTCCATCATGAGGCTCAATACTACGCAGTACTCTAGAAGTTTTATTCCAGCTGTTACCAAGTTGTAGAATGATCTTCCTAATCGGGTAGTTAAATCAGTAGAACTTCTAAAGTTCAAAGTTGGAGTAAATGTTTTTATGTTGATCAGGGGGACATGAGTCTTTTTATAGTTTAAATATGACATAACTGTTTTTGACGTTGTTAATAGTTTATATATGACATATCTGTTTTGACGTTGTTACTTTTTTTAGAATGGTTTATTGTTAATTTGTTCTCATCATTTATTTATTTCCTTATTTCCTTTCCTCACTGGGCTATTTTTCCCTATTGGAGCCCCTGGGCTTATAGCATCTTGCTTATCCAACTAGGGTTGTAGTTTTGATAGTGATGATAATATATATATATATATATATATATATATATATATATATATATATATATATATACTGTATATATGTGCGTATGTGTATATGCAGTATATGTATGTATACACATGTATAGATATGTGTGTTTATACCACAAAGTATAAGTGGTTTTCTTCGTGGTTTTAGAAATTGCCAATGATTAATGCACGTATAAAACATTTGCTTATAATTCACAGTTCCTTCAGCGTTTAAGAAAGATTATTCCCTTTGCCTCTTAGAAGTTGTGTTTGATTGATTGATATAGTAGGGTGAGGCAATTTTGGACACCTTTTTAGTAACCTTTGTACAAATCTATATTAATGGTTTATGACCAAATACCAAACATGTTTTCAAGAGAGGGAGGTCTCATCTATAAAAATGGCTTGTTTCATAATCATCAAAGAATTAGAAATTCTCGTATTACAGTAATAAAAAAAATATCTCAGAGGCGAGGCAATTTTGGACAGTGAGGCAATTTTGGACACGTCTGTATCTCCGTTAAGCGCCAACGCTCAGTTGGGCAAACTATGACAATTTGTGGTCCCTATCAATATAAATATGCTAGTAAAAAATTATAGACTTACATACATTTTTGTGTCCGTAATCCAAGACTGTCCAATTTTGCCTCGCCAAGAAAAAAAATGAGAAGTTTGCCTGTCCAATTTTGCCTGACCATGGTTTTGAAAATTGTCCAATTTTGCCTTACTATATGAGTATGTAAATCAAACTTTGTATTCGAGCACACAAATATACTTTTGCTTTTATGTATAAATATGCATATATGTAATCATAAAAATTCAAAATAATACATGAGAGGTGCAGTAAAAGGGGTGTCTGTCCAAGGTGACACCCTAAAAGTGAGTGACACCCTGCGAGTTACATTAAAAAAAAAAAGCTTTCTAGGTCGAGGGTTATGATATGATTTTCAGAAAGTTATTTAATGCTTGGGACACTCTTAAAGCTGTTGACACTCAAGGGGTGAAACCAAAAATATTGACTAAAACATGGTAACATCCTCGAGAGGGGTGTCAACCCAAATGCTAGAAATATCTAAAAAAAACTCTACTATATACATTGTTCCTATAATAATTCACATATCCAAATGAAAATTTCAGGAATTGAAATAGAATATATTTTCACTGTTCCTGCTAATTTCCATTTTGATAACTGTCATGTTGCCTTTTTGATATGGTGTCAAATGGAGCAACATTAGAGTGAACAGCATGATAGATACATCAAGGAGGGGCAAAGCTGATCCCATAAACAATATTTGTCCTAAGTTGTACCTATCCATTTTATTCTTATCATTGTTACCTCATACTATGAACAAGCCATCAAAGAGATACTTTTACCTATAAAAGAAAGGGATACAATCGAAGATTTAAGAAAAAAAGATGAAATGAAGAAAAATAAAAGGAAAAACACAAAGAGAGATAGAAACATGACAAATCATGGAAATACAAAGCAACCAAATGTCTCTCGATTCTTTAAGAAAAAATGTCTGCAAACACTAACGTAAATACAAAAAAATCTAGATTGACCAGGTAATAAATAGTGATAATTGAACTGCTAGGATAGTCCCGATAGTGAATGATAAGGATTTATTTATACCTAAAATAAAAGAAATAAAAAAGAAATTCAAATTATTTTGGAAGATATTAAGGATCGTCCATTATTTTGCATTGGTAGAGCAACAAAAGGGTTTTTAGAGAAGAAAGAGGCTAAGTGACTCGCCTTGAGCTAGATGCTTGAAGCCACTGCCCACATATCATCATCATCATCTCCTCCCATGCCTATTGACGCAAAGGGCCTCAATTAGATTTCGCTAGTCGTCTCTATCTTCAGCTTTTAATTCAATACTTCTCCAATCACAATATCCTACTTCATGCTTTATAGTCCTGAGTCTTCCAACTCTTCTAGTGGCTTGTGGAGGCCAGTTTAAAGTTTGGTGAACTAATGTCTCTTAGGGAGAACAAAGAGCATCCCCAAACCATCTCCATCTACCCCTCACCATGATCTCATCCACATGTGGCGCTCGAGTAATCTCTCTTAGTTTCATTTCTAATCCTTTCCTGTCACTTAACACCAAATATTCTTCTGAGGGCTTTATTCTCAAATCTACAAAATGAGTTTCATTAATATACCAAGATTCACGACCATACAATAACACCGATCTCACTAAACTGATATATAGCCTGATTATAATATGTAATTTTAGGCGACCTGATTTCCAAATTTGACTTAACCTAGCCATCCTCTGATTTGCTTTTTTCAATCTTTCATTAAACTCAAATTCTAAAGCTCCTATATTAGATATCAAAGTTCCTAAATATTTAAATAATTCTACCTCATTAATCCTTTATCCTTCCAAAGATATTTCATCTTCCATTGCATATTCCGTTCTCATCATCTGTCTTTCTTCTATTTATCTCGAGCCCAACATCATGTGATTTTTCATGCATTCTGGTAAGCAAGCTTTCCAAGTCCTGTGGTGTTCTGCTAATTAGGACAGCGTCATCAGCATACTCTAGGTCTCCTAATTTTCTGTTACCAATCCAGTCCAATCCTTTTCCACCATCCCCAACCGATCTAAGCATTACAAAATCTATGAGGAGGATAAACAACATAGGTAACAACACATTCCCTTAGAGTACTCCACTTTTCACTTGAAATTTGTTTGATAAGACGCCAATAATATTAACTTTGCATTTGCTATGCTTATGAACAGACAATTAAATTTACATATTTGAGAGGAACTCCATAATGTCGCAGGACTCTCCACAAAATTTGCCAGAGCACATAATCAAAAGCTTTTTCATAGCCCACATATACCATCAAAAGGGGAATTCTATATTCTACATATTGCTGTACCACATGTCTTAAATGAAAATTTGGTCAGCACAACTTCTACCTTTTCTAAATCCTGCTTGTTTATCTCTCAACTTTTCATCAATCTTTCTCTCTAGTCTCTTTAGAATGAGCATTCTATATATTTTCATGACAGCTGACGTAAGTGTGATGCCTCTGTAATGATTGCAATCAGTCAGATTTTTTTTTGTCATTTTCACCAGCACTCCTAGCAGCCTCTTCACGCTACATTCTACAAAATAATCTTGTAGGTAATCTGGGAGTCACTTCATTTTCAGGCAATATCATCTCAGCAGTTATTCATTCGTATCCAGGGGTTTTCCATCTTTTGAGTTTTTTTTAAGAATAGCTTCGACTTCAAACACACCCAATTCATTCATGGGCTCATCAAGGTCTTCATCAGTTTCAGGTATATCAACCAAATTATTCCCTTCGTATTTCCTATTCATGACCTCACTAAAGTGTTCAATCCAACGTTACTTTTCTTCATGTTCTTTCGTTATAACAGATCCATCTTTCTTTTTGATGGGTATATGCTGCTTTTTTCCAGTAGAGATTTCATTAATAATTCCAAGAGCAATTCCTACAACAAAGCCACTCCCTGAATTCATAGCTTTGTCAGCCTCATCTGCTTTCCTGTCTAAATATTCTCTCCAATCATTCCTGATATTTCTTTTGACCTCACTATCAATACTGAAATACTTGGCATGCTCTGCCTTGTAATTTTCATTACTTCCTCGAAAACTTTAAGAAATCAATTTCTGTCTTTGTCTTCTTTTTATAGTATCCCAAGTATCATTTCATATCCATAGTTTTCTCCTTGTAACTGCATGTTCTAAAACTTCGTCTCTTAAAGTCTCTTAAGACTGTAAATCGATTCCTACATTCAGTTACAAAGATTTCTGTGCTCATCCTCTAGAATCTCAGTTGTATCAAACTTAGGTATTCTATCTACATTTCTGTTGGGTTCTTTCAGTTTTAATATTTGTGTGGCAATGGGGAGCTGGTGATCACTACCAATAACTACACCTCTATAGCTTGTTACATTTCTCAGAGTCCTCCTTCCCTCTTTATCAATGGCTATGTGATCTATTTGATATTTGTAATTGCCACATGGAGAAGTCCTTGTATATTTGTGGATCTCCTTGTGCTGGAAAAGAGCACTTCCAGTAACAAGATTGTTTGTTGAACAATAACTTAAAAAGTGTGCCCCATTTTCATTTGCAACTTCGCCAAGAACCTCAACACCCATCACATTTTCTATCACTTGATTATTCCTTCCAACTTTAGCATTGAAGTCATTAATCACAATTTTCATATCTCTCTAGGTTCTCACCTATTATACTCTGCAGTTCTTCACAGTATTCATCTTTCCTTTCGTCAGGGGAATCATTTGATTCGCCTTGGAAGATGGAATCCTCGGGATCTTGAACCCTTCTGTGAAGCCTCTTCCCTTTTTGCCCGGCGGGCATACTGTCATGCATTTGCGGGGAGGGGAACGGGGCAATTTTAACCTGTCAAAAAGTTTTCATGCTTTTTGCCTCTCGTGCGAGTGCGAAGGAGAGTACTGGAGCGTTGGCGCACAGGATGCTTCTGGTGCTCAGTTTCTGCTGAAGCACAGTTTTTGGTGAAGGCGCAAAAAAGCGCTGGCGCGCAGGAAACCAATGCGTAGGGTGAATATACAAAGAATAGGCCAGACTATTTGGCCTCAATTTTGAGGTACCTTACGTCTAGCATTAGAGGCTCTTTGACCTTTTATTTTGATGTGCCATACTAAACATTAGAGGATATTTAAGCTCTATTTTGAGGTGCCATACCTTTAGTATTGAGGGCTCTATGACCTATTTTGAGGTACTATAATCTTAGCATTATATGTTCTTTGATCTCTAATTTGAAGTGCTTTACCTCTAGCATTAGAGGCTCTTTGACCTCTATTTTGAGGCTCCTTACTTTTAGCATTAGAGGGTCTTTGACCTCCATTTTGAGGCTCCTTACTTTTAGCATTAGAGGCTCTTTGACCTCTATTTTGAGGCTCCTTACTTTGAGCATTAGAGGGTTTTTTACCTCTATTTTGAGGCTCCTTACGTTTAGCATTAGAGGCTCTTTGACCTCTATTTTGAGACTGCTCACTTTTACCATTAGAGTCTCTTTGACCTCTATTTTGAGGCTCCTTACTTTTAGCATTAGAGGGTCTTTGACCTCTACTTTGAGGTTCCTTACTTTTAGCATTTGAGGGTCTTTGACCTCTATTTTGAGGCTCCTTACTTTTAGCATTAGAGGGTCTTTGACATCTATTTTGAGGCTCCTTACTTTAAGCTTTAGAGTCTCTTTGACCTCTGTTTTGAGGCTCCTTACTTTTAACATTAGAGGGTCTTTGATCTCTATTTTGAGGCTCCTTACGTTTTGCATTAGAGGGTCTTTGACCTCTATTTTGAGGCTCCTTATTTTTAGCATTAGATGGTCTTTGACCTCTATTTTGAGGCTCCTTAGTTAGCATTAGAGGGTCTTTGACCTCTTTTTTAAGGCTCCTTACTTTGAACATTAAAGGCTCTTTGACCTCTATTTTGAGACTGCTCACTTTTAGCATTAGAGTCTCTTTGACCTCTATATTGAGGCTCCTTACTTTTAGTATTAGAGGCTCTTTGACCTCTTATTTCAAGGGTCCTTACTTTAAGCATTAGAGGCTCTTTGACCTCTATTTTGAGGGTCCTTACTTTTAGCATTGGAGGGTCTTTGACCTCTATTTTGAGGCTTCTTGCGTTTAGCATTAGATGGTCTTTGACCTCTGTTTTGATGTTCCTTACTTTTAGCATGAGAGGCTCTTTGACCTCTATTTTGAGGCTCTGTAGGTTTAGCATTAGAGGGTATTTGACCTCTATGTTGAGGCTCCTTACTTTTAGCATTAGAGGGTCTTTGACCTTTCTTTTGAGGCTGCTCACTTCTAGCTTTAGAGTCTCTTTGACCTCTATTTTTAGGCTCTTTACTTTTAGCATTAGAGGCTCTTTGACCTCGGTTTTGAGGCTCCTTACATTTAACATTAGAGACTCTTTGACCTATTTTGAGGCTCCTTACTTATAGCATTAGAGGCTCTTTAACCTCTATTTTGAGGTTCCTTACTTTTAGCATTAGAGGGTCTTTGACCTCGATTTTGAGGTGCAGTATCTCCTTTATTAGAGGCTATTTGACCTCTATTTTGAGGCTCCTTGCTTTTAGCATTAGAGGCTCTTTGACCTCTATTTTGAGGCTCCTTACTTTTAGCATTAGAGGCTCTTTGACCTCTATTTTGAGGCTTCTTATGTTTAGCATTAGAGGTTCTTTGACCTTTATTTTGAGGCTCCTTACTTTTAGCATTAGAGGCTGTTTGACCTCTATTTTGAGGCTCCTTACTTTTAGCATTAGAGGCTCTTTCACCTTTATTTTTAGGTTCCATAATTTAGGCATTAGAGGCTCTTTGACCTCTATTTTGAGGCTTCTTACGGTTTGCATTAGAGGTTCTTTGACCTCTATTTTGAGGGTCCTTACTTTTAGCAATAAAGGCTGTTTGACCTCTATTTTGAGGCTCCTTACTTTTAGCATTAGAGGCTCTTTGACCTCTATTTTGAGGCTCCATACTTTAAGCACTAGAGGCTCTTTGACCTCTATTTTGAGGCTTCTTACGTTTAGCATTAGAGGCTCTTTGACCTCTGTTTTGAGGTTCCTTACTTTTAGTATTAGAGGTTCTTTGACCTCTATTTTGAGGCTCCATACTTTTAGCATTAGCGGGTCTTTGACCTCTATTTTGAGGCTTCTTACTTTTAACATTAGAGACTCTTTGACCTCTATTTTGAGGCTCCTTACTTTTAGCATTAGGGGTTCTTTGACCTCTATTTTGAGGTGCTATACTCTAGCATTAGAGTTTCTTTGACCTTTATTTTGATCCCCTTACCTCTAACATTAAAAGCTTTTTGATGCTTTATTTTTAGCACTAGAGGCTCTTTGAGACCTCTGTTTTAAGGCGACTAACCGCTAATAGTTCAGGCTATTTGACCTCAGTTTTTAGGTGACTTACCTCTATAATTAAAGGCTATTTTTTATACTTCATATAAAGGCTTTCCTTCTCTATTCTCTTCTGTCTTTTATAGTTTTTCAAGATCTTCTTTGCTTAGTTCGCCAGTCTCCTTCGAGATTTCAATAGACATTTCAGTGCTGTTTGTCCTCGGTTCGTCAGATTCCTCGGAGAAATCGATGGCTTTCATGTCTTTACCTTTAAGGGCGATGGGTAAAGACATGGATGCCATTGATTTCTCGGCATAAACTTTACGCCTTCATACTAAAGTCAACGAAGAGCAACACAATATATTTACCAATGCCGTCCTGATATGTTCTATCTTCAATGCCGAATTTTGAAGAAACACACGTCGTTCACCGCTTTGCACCAATGCAATCCAATTATAGGACATCGTTGCTAAACCGCAAGCAAATTATCCTTCAAGGCGCTTACATTATGATCTTCAAAGCTCGCCAACTTCGGCAGCACCTATCCAAACTATCTGTAGATGAAGGTGTTCCGAATAGCCTCCAGTTCATCCTGTAGCTGTAACAAAATTCTCAGTCAGTTACTTGTTCCGCCAGAACGCGAGCTCTGTGAGTAAAGTGAAATCCTCCTCCTCATGTTCACTGCGTAAACTTCCATAGCTACAGTACATACAGATCGTGAGGTGTTGCAAGGTATGTTTAAAAAAAAAAAGAAGAGAGATCAGGTCTTCAGAAGTCTTTTGGAATCCAGTGCGGAGCCGTTCAGAACTACTCCGGGAAGATTCCGTTCTGGAGTCATTCAGAACTCTATGCTAAGTCTACGGCGAGGAGATTCAGGAAGATTTTCTTCCGAAATCGTTCAGAGATTTCTGGAATCATTCAGAATCCCATGCTAAGTCTATGGAAATTTCTTCTGAATCCTTTTGGAGATGCACGAAGATTTTCTCCCGAAGCCGTTTAGGACTCGCAAAAAATTCTCCTTTTTTTCTCTGATTTCAATAGGCCCTAATAACAACAACAACAACAACAACTAATAATAATGATAATAATAATAATAATAATAATTTTTGTAAGTAAGAATCTGCTACCTACAGCTCTCCATTTGGTTAATGCCTTTTCTGCTCTTGGTGTCACCATCATTATTCCTACCCCTTCTCTTCTAACTCCATCTGTTCCTTAGGGCCAAGATATCCAAACTATATTTCATAAATTCATTCTCTACTAGCTGTAACTTCCCAGTTTGATTCATGGTTCTAACATTTCAATTACCAATTTTAAATTTTTATTTAGTATTTACAAACCGGGAGTTTCTTAGCAACCCACTACGGCCGGGACTGGGGGCAATTCTTTCATTTTCGTTTTCCATAGACTGACTAAATCCATAGAGGATTCATAGGCTAAATTCATCAAAGAATAGCCAGTATCTTGCCTTATTTAGATAGGCGCTGCCTATCTAAATAAGGCAAGTGACCCCTGCCGGTCCATACTAATTCCAGTAAGATCAACTGCCGGGCATTAGAAGTAGAGGAGTATCCAGAGCACCAAATGGATACATACCTTCTTCAAATTACAGATGGAATTAATGGTCCTTTACTTTTGGAACCCATGCCTCAAAGAGAATGTTTAGTGCCATATTTAAAAGAACTGAAGCTGTTTTTTGAGCATTCGGTTGAATTAAATAGACCCGTCATATATTCAAGCATTTAAATTGTCACGTATATGGCTATAGTATATATTGAATTGTTCACCTTTATTTCCAATTTTGTACTTGTCCCTATTTTCTTATTAGTAATAGGTTTGATTATCATTTTCTATGAAAAGAAAACTTTTTTCTTTTTTATTTTCTTATAAATCAATATGATTTTCTATTGAAATAAATGATAGAAAATATTTTCAAAGAACTATCATTTATCTATATTTCTAGTTAAAATTATTAGGAATATGTATGTATATATATATATATATATATATATATATATATATATATATATAGATAGATAGATAGATAGATAGATAGTTTACAAAATCTATTACTTAATAACTTAACATTATGAATTGATGTTTTTTTAAATTAAGTGTCCAAAATTGCCTTACCATTTTTCAAGGCGAGGAAAAATTGGACACTAGATATTCCATAATTTTTCATTCATTTTTTATTTTAAACCTTCCTTTAGCATCATCCACTAATTTGTTTTTAGAAAAAATAATTTCATATATTATTTCTGAGAAACCCTAAAATGAAGGTGAGGCAATTATTGGACACCCATATTCAACAATTTATGTAGGGGTACTTAATACTTTTTAAAAACCAGACATACTAATATTTATAAAGTAGAAGGTTGGGCCATTTCTAATAGCATTATAGTTTTCAAAAATTATAAATAGTTTTAGAGATATTGTATCTGTCCAATATTTGCCTTACTTGTCCAAAATTGCCTCTGTCCAAAATTGCCTTACCCTACTATACTATCTATACACACGTTTCATAGGATTTCTTCAACTGTTTGCTTGAGTTATCTGATCGTGTTTGGATTTTTGTCTGTCTGATTTTTCCCCTTTGAAATTTGGCCAGACATGGACGACTTAGACTCTTTAGGTCCACTTATGAATAGCAGAAACAAGAGACAGTAACAGTAGCCTAAAGACTGACCGTATATACATATGATCAGCGCCTAAGCCCCTCTTCACCCAAGCAAGGACCAGCAAAGGTCAGGCAATGGCTGCTGATGACTCAGCAGGTAGACCTATAGGCTCCCCTAAAACCCCCATCCTTAGCTCACAAAAATGACGAGTTGCAAACACTGCAAAAAACTATCGAGCTTGAGCGGGACTTGAACCCGAATCTGGCAGATCATCAGGCAGGGACATTTCCAATAAGCCACCGCAATCTCTTACAAATCTGAAGCCGTGTGTCTGACAAACATACATTCTGGTCCGTAGAAGATTTTCTAACAAATTATTAACTTTTGATGCGTCTTTCGTGTGAAAGTATGTCCCGTGTCAACGGAGGATGAGACATCGGGACATGGGTTTTTTCACTTTATTACAAAAAGTTTTGTGAATACACGTTACACAGCCCGATACTCTCAGACGAGCACATTGTTCTAATGATCGCTTGAGAGGTACTGCTTACCCCTCGGGAAGTAATGCAATGTTGCTCTGTCAATATGCTGAATTGTTATGTTTTGTGGATTTCACTGTGATGAAAATATACTATCACCAATAGGCTTATCACACGTCATAAATCAAACTTCACACACGTGTCCTATAACAGACTTCAGTGATCGCGCACTACAATTTATGACAGTCACAGTGCTCTTAAAAAGGTCATTAATCTCGCTGCATTGAACACATACTTTTACATATTTTTCATACAAGGATTAGGACAAGTATTCACATGTTGATACACAATAATGCTGATAGTAATAATAATTATAATAGATATATCATTTTAAAAATAAAATCTTTCACTTATTTTTTGTAATGTTGGTATCTAGGCTATCGTCTCTTTCCCTGTTCTCTTCTAAATCTTTAAAGTTAACGAGTCTTTCAAAAGCCTTTCACTATATATCTGTGCGTCTCTTCCCCCTCTTTTATAGGATGCTTTAACATTCTCCCTATGTGTCTCCTCTTGAAGTTTTATTGCCTAGAGTTGTATTCGTCCAACCGGAAAGAATCCCATTTTTGGGCACAGAATTCCTTTGCTCGAGGGCCACAAGACATGTGCCAAGTACTTTACTTCATTCTACCGGAAATGGCGATCGTTATCATTGTTGGTAGTAGTAGTAGTAGTAGTAGTAGTAGTGGGTCCAGAACATCTTCCCCACTGGACATCTTCCCCACCGGTCATCTTCACCACCGGACATCTTCCCCACAATAATGTTATAAGCCATGTAAAGAAATAAATAGTAATAATTTTGTTGACAACTAAATTATTTACACTGCATGCAATGCAAATCTGCAATTACTCACGGAAATATTTTTTAAGAAATGCTAATGGGTTTTGCTACGCCGTGGCTCGCTTCCCTCACAAATAGGAAAAACATCACTGCCGCTATGTTCTGGCAAGCGGTACATGCTGACCTGTGCACGCCCCCCCCCCCCCAATTGGTTATTTTTTCTTTGGTCATTATTACTGGGATATTTTTTAAAGAATTATAATTCAAGTGTTTTGTGCTTATAATGTACAGGGTGGGGAAATTGTCCTAGGTGGGGAAGAAAATGTCCGTACCCCAGTAGTAGTAGTAGTAGTAGTAGTAGTAGTAGTAAAAATACATACTGTTATAATGCAAGTAAAAATGATTAAATGTTGCTATTAAAGATTTATAGTATTTAAAGAAAAATATTAGCCAGAGCCTAGATAAGTACAAAAAAAAAAAAAAAAATAAAAAGAGAAAAGTTGAACACGTTTATGACAAACGTTGATTGAAATATATTTTTTTAACCTTTAGATTTCTGAGAGCTATGTTGTTTGTGGTTTTCCCTTAATTGATGAGATCATAGGCTCTAAGAGAGTCTACATTCTATTTTAGGAAATTCATCACTAATAAGTTAAGTTTTCACCCAAAAGAAAAATAATCAGAATAAATTTACTCATTACTTTTGAGAATGGAACATTTAAATTGTTCTGGGATTACCAAGCTTAATTTTCGTTTCCCTTAAAAAACACCATCAACTGTACTTTATTCTCACTGAATATTTATTTTCCTCGGAAAAGTGACATGTAAGCATTGTCTAGAATTGTGAAACATTTGTTTCTCCCAAAGACAATAACATTTGAAAGCAGTTTTGTCTCGAGGGTGGTTCCCTACTGACTGCCATTACCATAAGACGAACGGAGAAGGTATGACAGGCTGCGTTCAGGCATTTTTGTGAAGCGCTTTCCTGCTAGTTCTTCATGGTGGTTAGAGTTGTTGACATACCTCGGAGACGTTCTCCTCGCACCCTTTCCCTCTTTAAGGCTAATCCTTTTTCCATCTACTGTAACACCTGTTGTTGGGGGAAAGAAAAGTGAGGATATATACTCTCTCTCTCTCTCTCTCTCTCTCTCTCTCTCTCTCTCTCTCTCTCTCTCTCTCTCTCTCTCTCTCTCTCGTTTGATCTTTACATTTGGTTTCTTTCTTCAATACGTAATTGACATTTAGAACTTATTTGTGATTCAGTATTTGGATGTATGCAAGTCACGTGTGTTAGTGATTTTATATATATATATACATACATATATATATATATATATATATACATATATATATATATATATATATATATATATATATATATATATATATATATATAAATAAAGCAATCAACTCTTAATTTGATTCTCTCTCTCTCTCTCTCTCTCTCTCTCTCTCTCTCTCTCTCTCTCTCTCTCTCTCTCTCTCTCTCCCCGTTGATTTTTGCTTATTTTTGAAGTTTTCGATGTTTTACCAGAATAAAATCACGTTTTCACTTTCCTTCCTGATATGACAGGGAAGAAAGCGACTTGACATTAACATTCTTGCTTTTACTTTCTCTCTTTTGTACAAAGCATTGCATAACTTGATCCTTTCGATGCAAACAAATAAATTATAATCAGAACCATTTATAACGTCGGATTGGATTTGCATTTTCTTTGTCAGTGATGTAGAGGAAATGTGTTCACAGTAATTGTAACTAAAGTCTTAAAGGTATAAATGTTTCACATTTGCCCCTGAATGTCATTTGGGATTATATCATTTGGTTGTGGTATCTTATTTGAAACGTTCCTGCTTGGCGATCTTCTGGACTAGGGTTCGAGACTCGCTCAAGCACGATAATTACTTGTAATGTCTGCACTATCACCATACTTGTGAGCTGAGGGTGAGGGGTTTGGGGGAGCCTATAGGTTTACCTGTTGAATCATGAGCAATCATTGTCTGGTCCTCCCTGGTCTTAGCTTGGGTGGAAAAGGGGACATGGGTGCTGATCCTATGTATATATGGTCAATCTCAGGGCATTGTCATGCTAGTGTAAAGTCACTGTCAACCTACCTCTGCCATTCATGAATGACCTTTAAACCTTCAAACGGAATAGGGCCTGGATGCTGTATCAAATTCTTATTTATCTTACGGTTGTGGTGGCCGATGTGGTAACGTCCCTGATTGGTGAACTCCAGACTGGAGTTCGAGTAACGCTCAAACTCGATAGTTTCTTTGGTCGCTGCAACCTCACCATCCTTGTGAGCTAAGGATGGGGGTTTGGGGGGAGCCCGTAGGTCTTATCTGCTGAGTCATCAGTAGTCATTGCCTGGCCCTTCGTGGTCCTAGCTTGGATGGAAAACGGGCTTGGGCGCTGATCATATGTATACTGTATATGGTCAATCTCTAGGGCATTGTCATCCTAGGGTAAAGTCACTGTTACTTACCTCTGCCATTCATGAATGACCTTTAAATATTAAAACGGAATAGGGTCTGGATGCTTTTCCAGATTCTTATTTATCTTACGGTTATTGTACGCGTGCCTGACCAGCAAGAGAAGCAATGGTAAAATCCCTAGCGAGCCTGAACGATCGAGGCA
>NC_090725.1:289149655-289162155 GCF_036898095.1 Palaemon carinicauda
AAATTTTTGATAAAAAACAAACCTTGTCCTTTATGACATTCCTGCAGAGAGCTGAACCTTTTGAAAAAGGATTTGTGAAAGTTAATTTTTAAGAATATATTTCCGTTTTGAAAAATAGATTCATGAAAGTTAAATAAGTATTAATATAATATATTTCCTGTACCAAAGCCATTACTACATATTGTAAAAGGACTTCAGTCACTCTGCTATAAAGGATTAAAATGTTTTAATCTATCAATAAAACGCTTACCACAACCACACTTTCAAGCTGACAATAATATATATACACTTTTAGGGTGGTTCAGAAATATGTACACTAAAAGGCTAATGCTTAAATGTGTAAATATTTTGGCTGGAATTAAAATGGATAAACTTTTAGGTTGACTCGGATATGTATAAACTTTAAGGATGACACTGAAATATACAGAATATTAGGCTGATGCTAAAGTGATAAGACTTTTCGGCAGACGTTAAAATGTTTAGAACTTTTTGCTGACATCTAGACCTTTAGATTGACACGAGTATCGTCCCGATATTCCGAGGTCATTATAGATGCGAATTAGAATTTGTTAGATTATTTCGGTTGGTTTTACGTATCAGAGAATGAATTTCTGAAATATTCTAACTTAGAGTTCTTTAGGTCTAAGAATTAAATAGTTTTAAGAATAATGACCAGACTCGAGGTGGTTACAGTTCTAAAAAATAAGTCAAAGATTTAAAAGATACTTATGGGTTATAAGAAAATACATTATTACATTTCGAATGAGAATTTATCGACTAACGATTATTCAATCAGTGATTTCGTGTGAAAAGTATCATCTATCTTAAGACTTTTCGCCTCCTTCCCTCTGTCTTTAAATTTATGCAGGATTAACGAAAAAAGACTGAAATAAACTCGCGGCTGCAATTTTACAAAATATCTTATATTCACATCGTTTGTACATCAAACAGGGTTTGGCACCATAGAGAAATAAGCAATGTCATTTTTGTCGCTGCATACACTTTTACAGAATGCTCATCAGCAGTCTGTTAAACTCATCTATACAGATTGCACTGTTCCCCCATACCTTCCAGACACTTTGAACTTCCGGGATATCAAAGCCCTACCTTTCTGCACACACGGATATACACACATTTATGTATGTATGTATGTATGTGTGTATGTATGTATTTATGTATTTATGTATGTACGTATGAATGTTATAAGAACACTGTCTTACTAGAAATGCCATGTATCAACTAGTTAAAGTAAAAGTGCTCGGTAAATTATTTTAGTAGAACTGTAAGCTTTGGCTTATTTCTGACAAGCTTTTTTTTTTGAAGAAGCTTGTCAATAACATAGCAAGTGAAAGCTAACATGAGTATTAGATTATTTACAGAGTAGTTATGATGCTGTGGTTTTATTCTATATATATATATTATATGTATATATATATATATATATATATATATATATATATATATATATATATATATATGTATATATATATATATATATATGTATATGTATGTATGTATGTAAATATATGTGTGTGTGTGATGTGTGTGTGAATTATTGATTAAGAAAGTTTTCTATGGCATTATGTACAGGTGGTTGTCATCAACCTAAAATTAGCAACCTCTTATGCATGAAAACGAACAAAATTAGCATAGGAAATGAATGACTCTGTCGTAGCATCATTGCAAATCAACTGCAGTCGTTTTCACTCATGAATAATCCTGTGGTGTGAGTCTCAAGTTAAATGAATATTAATGATATTTAAAGTCTCGTCACTGATGAAGTGTATATGATCGCCGGATCAGTAGTGAAGGTTCTTAGAGACCTATGAGCCTTGTTGTGCACGCCAGGGGACTTGAATCTCTTAATTATTCTAGGAAAAATGCAATGCAGTTGCTAACTCGAAGGACAACCGGTTTGACCCTTGCTATATACTTTTTTAAGAATTGTGTTTGTTTTGCTTTCCTCTGGATACCTTGAATCGTTTAAAAGAAGTTTTGTTTTGCTTTGTCTTCGCCTTTTTTTTTCAGAAACCTTGCTTGCTTTGACCTGTGTAAAGGGTTATAGGCCGCTCATGAATGGTAGAGGCAAGGGACATAAACATAGCCCTATCAAGCAGGACAATGCCCTAGAGACTGACTATATATACATGATCAGTGACCAAGCCCTTTTTCCACCCAAGTTAGGACCAAGGAGGTCCAGGCAATGGCTGCTGAGGACTCAGCAGATAGATCTATAGACCCCCAAACCCCACATCCTTAGATTACAAGGATGGTGAGGTTGCAGCGACCAATGAAACTAACGAGTTTTAGCCGGACTCGAACCCCAGTCTTACGTTCACCAGTCAGGGACGTTACCACACCAGTTACCACTCTTCTCCAGAATCCGGGTTCTATACGGGAAAACTCAGGAATTTTTCAGAAGTGCAAAGCACAAATTCACTGTTTAACGAGCTACTTAGCTTCGCATTCGTTGTGGTTGAGATTTTGCAACCTGATTTGAATGCAAGAACATGTCTGGTGACCAAAACAGCCGAATACCTGACATTCTTGAGTTGATTTTCATTTTTGGTGTGAGTCGAGGGGATCTGTGTCATAGTTATGTGGTCTTTCAATACAATTCTATGGATAATTTATTATTACTATTATTAATATTATTATTATTATTATTATTATTGTTGTTGTTATTATTATTATTATTATTATTATTATTATTATTATTATTCCGGAAAGGAAATTCTTACTTATACAGTGTTGATTGAATATAAAGGCTTCTGTAAGATTCAATTTGTAATAGATAATTATCCTGCAAGAATGCCTGAATGAAACTACCGTTAACTTATAAACCAAGAATCCTCAGAATAGACAGCTAGTAAGAAATGTAGGCGAAGAGATAATGAATATGAACTGCAATGAGAATCACAAACAAAAACGAAAGTTGAAAGTTTCTTGATAATTTTCCCAACTGAGAAAATCCTTTTCCAATTTACATTATTGCTATCACGAGAAAGTGAATACGTCGTAATATGGTAGAATTCACGTCTTGGATTTAATACGAATATCATTGGTAATAAATATTAAGCACATAAAATAATGCATAAATGAATAGTGATCGAGACAATACGCCGTAAAATGAAGCATTAGTCATGGGTCTTTAAGCGAAAATCTTATCGTCTCTTAAACTAACGAACAGCTAATTCCCCCATCATTGTTAGGGTGCAGGACTGAATAAAAACTACTCCATTATGATTAGTCACGAGTATCACATGCCATGGCCAAATAAGTACCAAACTCTTCAGGAGTATTATGACCTAACTACAAGCTCTTAAAAATTTCATGGCACCTGTTTCATATAATTGGTTTTAACGATAATATTAGGTTGTGTATTCCATATTTTGATATAATACACTTTTTCATCTTATGCAATTTTTATGGTTGCATGTTATGGTGCGAGTGTGAAAAGTTGGTAGTCTTATAAAATGTGTTATGCTGTATAAAAGAATTAGTACTAAATGGAAGATCAAGCAGACATTAAGTAATTTTTTTTTCATCGGTGATATTGTAGGGACATGAGTCGTGGTATAGCAATGAAGCAATATCCCACAAATTTTGTAGATTTGAGAACAAAGCCCTCAGAGGAATGTTTGGGAGTTAAATGGTAGGACAGGATTAGAAATGAAACATAGGAGAGATTACTCGAGTGCCATTTTTGCTATGCAAAAGGTAGTTTTAAAATTAAAAAAAAAGAAAAAAAAAAGGGAATTTTTTGTGGCATTGTCACACCCTTGCAATTTTTTTTTTCTTTTTTATCATTAAGGAAATTAAGGAACATTTAGCTTCAAAGTCTTAACCGTATAGGCGGACTATGTTAGCGTCGTTTGAAAACAGTCTGCTGAAGTGTGGCGGAGAAATCTCACATTGCTACCTTATTTAGTTGGTGTTTCCAGTTTTAGGCTTATTTAAGTACTTGCCCACAGGTAAACGGTAAAGGGAAGGGGGTAGAGATATCTTGGGTTGCTTTCCACTGCTTTGTTTTCTACGTATCACATTGCTTTGAACACTGCTGGAACTTGTGGTCAAATAGCAAAGAACGATGTAACAACACAGTTTCAATTTCTTAGAATTATTATTATTATTATTATTATTATTATTATTATTATTATTGTTGTTGTTATTATTATTATTCTAATCATGCAACCACACACATACCATTATGTATGTATATATATGAATATTATATATATATGTGTATATATATATATATATATATATATATATATATATATATATATATATATGTAATATTTACTGTTTATTCAACATGGAAAATTTGTCGAAAGGAAGTTTCCATTACAAACTGTAGGTGTGTAACACATACATTAACGGACAGACAAACGCACGAACGGATGGGAAATTAATACTTCCATCAACTCTGTTGGTAGGGACCAAAAACTATGAAAATATGATGAAATTATCAGTACCATTTACATTACTGTAATTTTGAAATGATTGGCATTTTCGTAATGACTATTTATTATTATACATAGCAAATCTATTGGTACAAATAAGAATTTTATTAGATTTTAGTCTGATGATAGAATTAAACATTGTTAAATGGAATATGATATTAAGTTTTAATAACTGCTCATCTTCACCCAAATGCTTTACGATATTTTCCCTAAACGTTAGAAACATATATTAGCTAAAACATCTTGTTCCTTTATTTCGTAGAGAGATAAAATGCAACATTAAACACGCACTCTATTCTGTCATCTGTCTAGAGATGAAGTAGGTCTCCTCTAATGTTATCGGGGTGAATAATTGTCGGGACTTGGTGCATGGTGTTTAGTTAAGTGCTATTGCAAGTAGTGTTCTTGGTGTTTATTGCCCGTTTCGATTAACTTTGTTGAATAAAAACGTCGTGCTGTATTAGTCGCGAAACCTGTCATGGTTAAACTGATGTTTGTATTAACGCAAACATCAGTTTAAGAGAGAGTAATGGCGTGTGAATTCTATTCCGTTGGCTTGAGAGAGAGAGAGAGAGAGAGAGAGAGAGAGAGAAATTCGTGTTTGTGAGTGCGAAAGAGTGGAAGAGTATTTGAGAAGTAGCTAATACAGAGAATAAAGTCTAGATTCATCAAGGCTAAAATGGTAACTGCTATACCATATGACTTTTATTAATATTTCCACCGAGTTTCCACTGTGTCACACATGATCTATTTCATCTATTTGATTCCCTTCACGGCAAAGTTGTCCCTATTTAAGTCATTAATAATTTTATTTTATTTATGTTTATTTATAAGGTGGCTAATCATTTGCCTTTATTAATTTTTACTATGATAGTTTACTAAAGAATATTTCATTTCTCTAATGACCAGGCCTATTCTTGTTCCTTGAATACCAAGCCATGTTTAAAAGAGCTTGCACACACCGAATAAAGATAAAAATATTTTTCATCAATCAAAACAATTGACAAGTTTAAATATTTAGTTCAGAGAACTGTGCAATATCATGCTCCCCATGATGCTCTGTTTAGCTTCTAGTAGGTAGCATTGGTGGAAACACTCCTCGGAGCATGAACTTCAACTCCAGGTCTGCGTTGTGTCACTCCACGCTATGTTTTTCTTTTTTTTATCTCCAAGTGCAAGTGAACCTCTTACACTAGAGTGACGAGGTTATGGAACCCTATAGCCTTGTCGTGTGACTTTAATTGAGAGAGAGAGAGAGAGAGAGAGAGAGAGAGAGAGAGAGAGAGAGAGAGAGAGAGAGGGTTTTTAAAGGGAAGTGTTGTATCCCTGTAAGGATGAATAGTCCTCAGGTTTTTTTATTTATCACTTGGTGTTTGAGCTTTTCTGTTCGGCTTATAACCCATTTATTTATACGGGCCGAACCATTATACATTTTATTTTTATTCATTCTACTAACCCCCCATGATGGTTTGTATAGGTTGTAAATTGCCATGTAATATATATATATATATATATATATATATATATATATATATATATATATGTATATATCATCTACCTGTTTTTTTAAGTGCAGATATGTTGGTTACTGTATTTGTTAAATAATCACTTCTATTTCACTGTGCATATTTTTACCCTCGTCATATTAGGGCATTCTATTATGTGCAAGGTTGTTCTGATAAATTCAACTGTTTTGTATGCATATTTTGAATATCGATAATAATAATGATAATAATAATAATAATGATAATAATTTTACATATTTCACAAGGCGATATTGTGGGTTTGTTAGAACTAAATTAGTGAAAAATCACCGCTTACCAATTGAGTAAAACAACTCATAAGAATTTAGGCAATCCGATGCTCCGATGCTCTTATCTTGGCCAGGACTTATGGAAACTGGATAAGGAGGACACTCCAAAATCAAACTATTGTTTTCTAAGTCTTGGGTAGTGCCATAGCCTCTGTACAGTGGTCTTCCACAGTCTTGGGTTAGAGTTCTCTTGCTTGAGGGTACACTCGGGCACAATTTTCTCTTATTTCTCTTCCTCTTGTTTTGTTATATAGGAGATATTGGTTATATAGGAGATATTTATTTTAATGTTATTGCTCTTAGAATATTAAAATTTTCCTTGTTTCCCTTCCTCATTGGGATATTTCCCTGTTGGAGCCCCTGGGCTTATAGCATCATGCTTTTCCAACTTGGGTTGTAACTTAGCAAGTAATAATAATAATAATAATAATAATAATAATAATAATAATAGTAATAAAAAGGATAATGATATACAACTTGTCTTAAAGGAGTAAGAAACGGTTGAAATGGAGAAGGAGATCATTTCAAAGCTGGCAGTAACTAACCACAGACAAGGAGGGGGAATCACCGGAATGTCAAAAGCATTAACCGTCAACTGTTAAAAGGTTTTACCATACTGTAAGTCATAGGAGATTTCTGTAGCACGTTTCGAATAGAGGCTGCGAACCTTTTATCCAGGATCTGAAAAAAGCGGTCGAATGACTGGTCACGTTTCTACCGACATGTACCGTATTTGATGATGTATTACACAGTATACAGTACAGCGAGTTATGTAAATGCTTCTTAAATGGGAGTCGAGGGTTGTGAGACTTTAGGCTAAAAGATTGGTCGACTTCTAATGCTGTTACTATTGCTACTCTTATTATTATTATTATTATTATTATTATTATTATTATTATTATTATTATTATTGTTGTTGTTGTTGATTTTAAAAGTTGATAAATACTATTATTATCATTATAATTATCATTATTATTATTATTAGTAGTAGTAGTAGTAGTAGTAGTAGTAGTAGTAGTAAACGTAAACTTTTAAGCGACGAAGTCAAAAAACATTTATTTGTCATTTATATTTGATATTAATAAAGGAAAATGAAAATTAACAAAGAAAACAAAAACGCTAAAAAAAAGGTCTTTAGTAAAATACAAAATGTAAACAACGAATAAACCAAAGGAAGGCGAATCAGTTCAAGATAATAATCTCATTGCATCTGCATCTTTATTCCCGTCTAATTCCAAAATCTTCAGTCCTCTCTATTGTGTCTTTTTCATGCGTGTGTAATTGCCATACCATGAGGTCTTCTGTGACACCAGCCTTAAAGTTTGCATCTATGCAGCTATTTACTCGTCTTTGGGATTCAGAGATCCGTGTAACATTTTTGGTCATCCCCTAAGGAGAAACCCGCCTGGCATCCCTACCCATAAGAGGCGTTGAACTATGCATAGCATCTAGAGAGCCGTGTTGGTTTCACATCTGAAAATCATACTGTTACTGGTTGAGTTGGTGGAACCTCCGATGATCACACTTGCAACGATTGTTGTTGAACAGGTTGATATAAGTCTCTCTTCATAGTTTATATATGATAGATTAATTTCAATGTTGTTGCTGATATCTGGGATATCTTAGATTTTTTTATTAATTTCTTCTCATATATGGGTTAATCATCTTTTTTTCCTATCCTCACTTGGTTAATTTTTCCTGTTGGAGTCCTTGGGCTTATAGCATCTTGCTTTTCCAAATAGGGTTGTAGTTTAGCTACTACTACTACTACTACTACTACTACTACTACTACTAATAATAATAATAATAATAATAGTAAAGATTTTAGACTTTTATGATGAATGTATACAATGCGTATGAATTCAATTATGTTCGGAAATACTGCAAAGAATATTAAATCATATTTCTTCATATTTTATTAGGTGCAAGTGAGAAATAGATTATATTTGATTGACTGCGTTCTTATGTTTTTATATCTATTCTTTATTAAATCAGTCCTAATAAGGAACAATTTTGCACATTTGAATCTCATTATTTTATTTGCAGAATAAGTAAATCTGCTTAGAAAAAGGATGAGTCGTTTTTAATTATGTGCAAAGTCATAAATCATCAATGAAAAAAAAAAGAAAAAAAAAAGAATACAATCACATGTCAAAAGTGGTGGGGGTAAGAAAGCTTCCAAGAGGAATCCGTTGCTTCTTTGGGGGTTGAAGATGGCGTGACGTCGTAAGTTATTTTCAGCTTAGTTTATGAATTAGAAGAGAGTATTCCCATGTGTCACTCACGTTGGAAAATGCTCGTCTTCCTTTTCGTTGACTGCATGTCGAGGGAGGATTAACATAGGTTAACTAGTATCAGTGAATATTGCGTATTTAGGAGATGCGAACTGGCTACTGCAGTTTCATGTCCTACAGAGTAGAGAAAATGTAAATGCATAAAAAAGATGATTTTCTGATGTGTAGGTGGTTGACCTTTCGGGGACATTAGGAAAACGATGAACAAGCTCGAGAGAGAGAGAGAGAGAGAGAGAGAGAGAGAGAGAGAGAGAGAGAGAGAGAGAGAGAGAGACTCAATGGCTCTATATGTACAGTACGTTTCATTTTTTAAATTTGTTCTCTTGCGTCTCTTACTCATTTGGATAGGATCTTGGTAAGAGACCAGTTATAGACTTTATCCCCCCGGGAGTCAAATGTATAATCTGTGTTTTTAATCTTCTTCGATACTACACAACTGTATTGTGCATATGTATATATGTATATATATATATATATATATATATATATATATATATATATGTATATATATACATATATATATATATATATATATATAATTTCATTTATATATATATATATATATATATATATATATATATATATATATATATATATTCACAAACATTAATTTCATATATATATATATATATATATATATATATATACACACAATTTATATGTGTATATATATGTATATATACACACACAATTTATATATATATATGTGTGTATATACTGTATATATATATATATATATATATATATATACAATTTATATATATACAGTATATATATATATATATATATATATATATATATATATATATATATATATATATATATATCCTATACAGTATATTCGACAAATCTTCTTGGATAATTGTTCAAAGTATGTAACATCACATTTTCCGTAACGTTGATAAGGCTTAAAATAACCTCCGGTTAGTCTTCTTCGAATCACTTTCATATTTAGAATTCAAGACGGTGTCATACGAACTGACTTTAAATTTGTTATGTTTTTTGTTAAACGGATGAAGTAATCAAAATCAAAACCATTAAAATTGAATGAGGTATTCATATATGAGATTTTTTTTTCTCCCTTGGTTCTTCACTTTACGATCCCAGCCAATGACTAACCTCCGTTTGTCTACTCATATGTGGGCTTCGTATATAGTAATTTTTACTCATTTGCTGATAATTTACCATTTTTTTAACCAAATTCTATTCAAATAAAGAACGTATGAAAAATACGGTTTCATGAATATTCTAAGTGTCGATTATCATAATAATCATTATCAGTGAAACTTTTACGGGTTGTTTTTGGATCAAGAGTCCGTGTCCGAATAAGACTGGTTTTGTCTAAAATGACTATTCTGCCAAATGTATAATACCACTCGGGTATTTGATGCATTTTCCGGCTCTTTCCAAAATTAGATTATGATAGCACCTACGCACCAATAACAAACTAGTCTGTATTAGAAATTTTCTTATGCAGATTTTAAAAAAGGAAATTTGGAAAAAAACGGCAATTCAGTTCCATCCAAAGAGAAAGCCAATGATACAATATTTCAATATTGATCGTGGAATCCTTTGCCTGATGTTAGTAAACATAGCACGTTTACATACGCGTACACACACACACACACACAAACACACACACACACACACACATATATATATATAGAGCTGTGTGTTTGTGTATAATTGTGTATTATATATGTATATGTATACACTTATATATATATATATATATATATATATATATATATATATATATATATGCTGTGTATACTGTATATTGGTGTAGGTATGTGATGGTAATGTTTTTTTCCCCGTTTCCCTTTATTCTTTGCACACGTCCTTCATTCACACTCGTTATTAAGAACAGATGAATTTATCGATAGCTTTAGTATACTTTAATAGCCCAATGATTTCCCAACTCAGAACTGTGAGCTCGAGAAGCCGGAAAATCAAGGCAATATACTTTTTAATTTCTTAAATTTCGAAATTTCGAAAACTATGTTTACGCGATGATTTGTCCTTGTTTTTCTTTTTCTTTTTACGTACCTTATAGATATTGGTTTTGGTTACAGATTACGTGTCTAGTTTTCTTTCAATATTTGCAGAAATGGTTCTTTCAATGCTTGGGTGATCAGACATTTGCAATGCAATGTAAATCAGGTCCGAAGATAATGTGGTTTAAATTCTTTTTGAAAATGTTTCTAAAATATCACAGTGATTCAAAAGATGAAATATGTGCGAAAATGATTTCAAAAGAAATAAAACTGTTTTCACTTCCACTTAATCCTTTACCCTTATTTGATAATCATGAATTAGCTGTATATATTTTCTTTACTTAGATCGCACGCATTTAGCTCATTGCATTAAGTACTTACTGTTATGACAAAAAACAAAAATAAAATAATAATAATTTCTAAGACGAAAGATTTTCCAAAATATTTTTTTTTTCAGAGCTGTATAAGCTGTTTAATAAAAGTATTCTAATTCACTTTTAGTTCCTTTTAATCGTGAGTAACGTTGGACACTACTGTTAGTTTTCCCTGTCTGTTTAAATGTAAGTTCACAGGTTATGTGGTCCTAATTACATAACCCCCTAAAACGGGTTGCTTTTCAGACAGCACCTTCGAAACATATTGCAGATCAGTTAGCTTCCAATGATTGTATTATGCTAAGATGTAGAGTGTAACTTTATAAGCACTTCATTATGTGGACGATGTTATCCACTTTCTCGTGTCACTTCAAATAAATAATTGCATAATATACTATGTTACTGTGTCAAATGGTTTTACTTGTTTGTGCAATTTAGGGTTCCTAGTGCAAAGTAAATTTATTCTGATACTCATATGTTTACTAATTTAGTTAAATCGGTTCAAACTTGGAGGAAATTCTTTTTTTTATTGATAAACCTTGTATGATTGTTTATCTGTTATTTATCTTATTAATTTTACATTGTGATTTACCCTTTTTTCTGTTTTTTTTTTCACTTCTCGGTTTTTTTTTTTTTTTTTTTTTTTTTTCTCCCGAGCTAAGCTGCTTTCCATACTAGGTCCCTTGGCCTTCTCTCAATCTGCTTTTCCAACTAGGGTAGCAGCTTGACTTGTAATAATGATAATAATGATTGAAGAATTTACGCAACATTGCTTTAGATTTTATGGCGTCGCTGGTTTGATGTATATGTATGCGTATAATTATGATTTTAATTTATTGATGTTGGCAATCTAAAGTGCAATCGTGCCTTGCAGGGTGATGAATGTTTAAGCTTGTTCCGTATGAATATTTACTCATTTATATTAGTCGTAATAAACATGGTATTTAAGAAGGATTTGCCTCTCATTCTTTGAATCTAAATGAATCATTGTATAAAAACGTCAGTATCTTTTGATATTAGAATTGTCTATAAAAAAAATGCATGAATAACCGAGTCGTTTTAATGAGTTGTGATGTCTTGAGTACACTAGTCCCCAAAACTACACCAATGATTAGTTTTTGGATGTTTGGTCTCTCGAAAATGATAGGAAAATGTAGTTTTTGCTAATGTTTATGATTATTCAAGTAAGATTTTTGTAAACAAAATTTTAACATGTGATGCATAGACCTAACTGATGCGTACACCCAACTGACGTATACACTCAACTGACGCATACACCCAACTGACGCATACACCCAACTGACGCATACACTCAACTGACGCATACACCCAACTGACGCATACACTCAACTGACGCATACACCAAACTGACGCATACACTCAACTGACGCATACATCCAACTGACGCATACACCCAGCTTTTTTATGTGATAGGGGCGAGTTTTAAGCAAGGGTTATATGGTTAGAAGATACACAGGAAGGAAGATAATTCTACAATACGGAAGTGAATGAGTTTGCAATATACAAGCGAACTATCCTCGCAATACACGAGTAAG
>NC_090725.1:289174655-289194655 GCF_036898095.1 Palaemon carinicauda
TCAATTGTCAGCTAGGCTTGTCCAACTGGAGTACCTATTTTTAATGATAATATTTTCAAGTGAAGCTGCCCTTATTATCAGCGGTTGCTTCTTTAAGGATGAGAATGCATTAATAAAATATCCAGGTAAAGAAAATGCCGCTCAATTATGAAAAATAGAAGACATTCTCGTGAATATTATTTAGATATATTATTTTGTAGCATTCTTGGCCAATGGTAAGATTATATGACGATACACATATATACATACACACTTATGTATGTGCATATAGCCTATATGTATATATCTTTACAGTATATATATAAATATATGTATGCATGTGTATGTGTTTGGTGTGGGATAAGAATACTTTTGAGATGGTAGTTAGTGTAGTGGTTTGTGTATTCAGTACAATATTATCATCAGAATTGCTATATCGATAAAAGATTAAAATGTAAGATATGTTTGCAGGAACATATACGGTAAGCACGTGCTCTAGATCAACAGCAAACAGGTTTAAAAGTTACGTGGTTTGCTGTTTTTTTTTTTTTTTTTTTTTTTTTTTTTTTTTTTTTTTTTGTGCAGTTGAATGTGATTAAAGTCAAAAATAAGTTGACGTTGCAGAGATTAGGTAAGACACGTTATGTGTAATAGGAAAGATTCAGAAGCTCAATGATACGCAAGGATGCGATAAGGCGGAATAAAGGCGTACACTGGAGGAGTGTTGGCTACTGGGATGGTTGCGTCAAGTGGAGAGAACGAGAGAGGAATGACGAATGAATCTCCAAGTGGATGAGGAAGAGAGTTGTTTTGTTAAATTCAAATAAGTTGCAGATGTGTTAGAGGGAATTTTCATAGATATCCAAAAAGCTAAGAGACATACGGAAAGTAGTGTCAAATAACGCAGATTATGTAAAGGAAAGCGACGTAATATTGATGAGTTTTTTTAAGATTATGAAAGTAGTAGGAAGTGATGTATTTTTTTTTTTTTTTTTTTTTTTTTTGCCAAGAATGCATGCTGGCATCGTCAGTTAGAGAGTGGAAAACATAATATGTGTGTGATGTAGGTGTGCTTCTGGCTACAACAGGATTTGATTATTCTGTTCAGGTATATTTCGCTTTCCATGAAGTTTCAATTTATAAATTCAAGTAAGCAAAGAAAATATTTCCATGATTTATAAAATCACCTGCATGAATCACCATCACCGGAAAAGGTTGGAAGGATATAAGAAGTGTATATGACGCCATCCAAATTATTTGTGTATCCAAAGAACTGGAAGCCAATTTCTCTGAGTCCGTGACGTCATCCACATACTGGCCAATCGAGAGAACTGGAATCGAATTTCTCGGAGCTCGTGACGTCATATAGGTGACTCGTCAATCACAGTCCCTCCTTTCTCAGGGCCAGTGACGTCATTCAGGTAACGCTCCAATCGCAAGAACGCAATTTTCGTCTCGTGTGGGAGTACCTCTCAAGTTTTCGCTAAGCATCCTTGTTTGATGAACATAATTTCACTTTGTATTAAGTTACATATTTTGTTAATTTTACCTGCTTAAGGATCTTTAGACTTTCTCTTTTTCAATGACATCATTCGCTATGAGAAGGAAGGTGACTCATTACTTATGTTAGGAAGAGAATGAAAAGTATTATGTTATGATAGATATTATTTATGAATTTTTTATGATTTTCGTAACATTAGCATCTAAATGTTGTTAGTTAATAGTTAAAAACCAATAGGTTATCGAATAGAGAGATTTTTAACGTTGTTTTCAGGAACTAAGAACTTTGTGTGTTTTATTGTTTTGCTCTCTCTCTCTCTCTCTCTCTCTCTCTCTCTCTCTCTATATATATATATATATATATATATATATATATATATATATATATGTATATATATAATTTACTGGAGGACAGTTTACATATGTATAGATTTTCTTTTATGATTTTCATATCTCTCTATATATATACAGTATGTATATATATATATATATATATATATATATATATGCATATATATACATATATATATATATATGTATATATATACATATAGTATATATATATATATATATATATATATATATATATATATATATATATATATATATATTGTCCGGGTTATTCTTTAAAACAAATTATTTTAAAATAAAGTTACTAGAACACACGTGCGGTCAAGTGAAATCATACAGTAGGCCTCAGAAACACGCACGCGCGCGCGCACACACACACACACACACACACACACACACACACACACACACACGCAAAAGGCAGCTTATCGCATTGCAAATCTGATGTAAACACGTCCTCACCCAGTTCTATGAAAAAAGAAGCCATTTTTTTATGCATCTTCTTAGCTGAAGGTGAGAAGTTGTGGTCCCGATTTAAAGGCTAAGCTTCGAAAACTGAGATGTTTGATCCATACTTGCGAAGGGATTACGACCCCTTTTACAATGTATGGGATTTTTGACATCCTATCTGAAAACACATAGGTGGGAATGCATTTCCTTTTGGTGAGGGGTAGTGTATGAAGGGAATTTGCTGCAAGCTGTGGGATTTATTGGGGCTTGGGTAAGTAACGCCAGATAAGGTTACCTGAAAGTAGGTTACACTGTTAAAAATAACCGTAATTTTATTTGGAATTTCTCCTTAAAAATATACTTTTCTCAGCAGTATTACAGTAAAATACAGGCGAATGTAATTTTACCTTACTTTGTTAATATATTTTACGGGTTGGTGACCGTAATATCACTCCTTTACGTCAATATATCCGTTTTTGAAATGGTAAAAATCCTGGAATAAATGTTGCCAGACATTTAACCCTATTTAAATGCAAATTTCCAACAGTGTAGGTAAAGGAAAATTCGGGTAATGTTAGGTAAGGCAATATGTGAAGTTTAGTCACGTTAGGGAAATATGGATTACACTGTTAGAAAAAAACCGTAATTTTAATGGGAATTTCTCCGTAAAAATATACTGTTCTCAACCTTATTTCAGTAAAATACTGGCGACCGTAATTTTTACCTTACTTTATTGTAATATTTTATGAGTTGGTAGCCGTAATATCACTCCTTTACGTCAATATATCTGCTTTTAAAACGGTAAAAATCCTAGTATAAATGTTGCCAGACATTTAACGTTTTTCTAATGTAAATTTCCAACAGTGTAGGTAAGGGAAAATTTGAAGTTTAGTCACGTTAGAGAAATATGGATTAAGTTACGTAAGATAAGATGACGATAGGTAAAAGTCATTTGGATTTTACCTAGAGACTTCCTTTTTACATTTCTAATGCATTTCCTAAATTCCGTTGGCCGGCCCTGAATTAAATGGGTTAGTCATCAACCTGTTAACATTTCCTGGGTGGAACCAGTAATGATGGCACACCAGAAGAATTTCCATCTTCACATCAGTCAAATCAGGGCATATATGTGTTTATACGTTCAGGTTTTGTTTGAGAATAGACATGCATACGTACGCACCTTTCTCGTGTACACACACAAAATACCTTTGTGATGAACTAACTTATTCATGAGAATCTGTAACTTACCTGATAAGTGTCTTGGTCCTTTACTTGAAATTTTCTTATTTTGTTGTTTGCTTCCGTTTTGTTTGTTTGTTTGTTTTTTACATTTTTATGTCTGCAATGCTTTTTTCAGTTTCTTAACGCCATTTTTATTCTTTTGACTAGGATTTCTATGTGGGTATTTTCCAATAAATTTATACGTGGATCCATATTTGTATTTGTAAAAGAATTTTCAGTCGAGAAAATAGCTGTTTTATCTCTTTTTGTTTTTAATAGTAACACCCTATTAGAATGAACTTAGTGATTTTTTTCCAAGGTTATTTTGCTATATGATAATAATAATCATGTTAATGATAATTATCGACGTTATCAGCCTAGCTCTTATGCTGTAATTATTCAAATGAATGTGTTTGGGTGGGGCCAGTTATCATGAAACGACTTTGCTGGAAAAGCACAATTGGTTTTCCTATAATGAATTACATTATTCATATCAGTGGAAACAGCATATCAGGAATAACAGTAAGGAATCACATTATTAGTAATACTAATAATTAACAGGTTACAGTTTTTATAACATTTCAAGGCTCAGATATGACTGAATGAAATCCTTAATAATGTAATGTATTACAAGCAGTTGTTCCTAATTAGTCATAATGATCTCATAAAAACAAAACAATGAAAGGAATAAAAAGAAAAAAACGAAAACGAACCGGATCAAGTGAAATTGGATCGCGAATGGGTTAACCGACGTAGGAACGAACTCTTCTCAGCTGAGGCGGATTTGACAACATCTCGCTTATGTTCGCTTGCCTGAGGGGTACTTGGAATTTATTATTATTATTATTATTATTATTATTATTATTATTATTATTTAGTAGTAGTAGTAGTAGTAGTAGTATTAGTAGAATTAAATATTATAGTAGTTTCCTATGTGCCTATTTATGAAATCATGTTATTATTATTATTATTATTATTATTATTATTATTATTTTTATTATTATTGTTAGCTAAGCTACAATCCTGTTTTGGAAAGCAGGATGTTAGAAGCTCAAGGGTGCAAAAGAAAAAATAGCCCTGTGAAGAAAGGAAATAAGAAAATAAATAAACAGCCAGAGAATTAATGGACAATTAATATTATATTTTAAGAACATTGACAACATTAAAATCGATCTTTCATAAACAAACTATAAAAAGAGACTCATGACAACCTGCTCAGAACATTAGCAATAAAACTAAATATATACGGGAGATGAAAAAAGTACAGTCAAGGGTACGAAAGGAAAGCCTCTTCAAGTATGCCCTCAAGCAGAGGAACTCATGCCCAAGACTGTAAAAGGTAATGGTATAGAGTCTGTGGTATTAAGAGGTTTCTTAAAATGGCTTTTTGCACAAATTCTATTGAGATGTCTTTGCATCTTTTATACGAGCGTGGTTATTTGTAAACCTTTATAAGAGCGTATAGGCACATCTTAGTGTTGAGGGATACCTTTGGGAATTAAGTCTGGTTATCCTTATCGGTTCATCAGACTGGTATGTTCTTTGTGTGGTAATATATTATTAGGAGTCGTCACAAGCATGGGCAAAGATATGCGGATCTTTCAGTGTTTATCTTTAGGCTACATACATACGGCAAGCGTTCACACAATTATACATATAACGCAGAATATGTATATTAACATATTCAATATAAATAGAATATGTATATTAACATATTCAATATAAATAGAATATGTATATTAACATATTCAATATAAATAGAATATGTATATTAACATATTCAATATAATATTACAAAAATTTCATAATTGTATTATTTATGGAGTTACGAATGAAAAGTACATAGGTATAGTCCTTCGATATGAACAGCCAGTTGAAGTGTTCAAGTGATACAAATACTGTTTCATGAACATTTCTAGATATATGTACTTAAAATATAGCATATCCAAAGAGCTTCATTAAGCCCTGGCCCGAAGAAAGTTATTATAATTGACTTGTGTCATGAATTGAAGAATGTTAAGAACGTCGAGGAAATTGACGCAGGCTGGAATAGAATTCCAAAGTCTTGGCGTGTTATTATTATTATTATTATTATTATTATTATTATTATTATCATCAATAATAATTGCAAAGCTACAACCCTAGTTGGAAAAGCAGGATGCTATAACCCCAGGGTCCCAACAAGGAAAATAGCCCAGTGAGGAAAGGAAACAAGGAAAAATAAGATATTTTAAGAACAGTGACAACATTAGAATAAACATTTCCTATATAAACTATAAAAACTTTAACAAAACAAGAGGAAGAGAAATTAGATAGAATAGTTTGTCCGAGTGTACCCTTTAGCAAGAGAACTCTAATCCAAGAGAGTGGAAGAGTGTATGATCCAAGGTTTAATGTTTTTCTAAGTGTTCCTTGAGTTCATCAGAAATATGAAGCAGATCTAGTTAAGTGTTAATAGGGTATCAATGATCAATTTCAGTTCTTTCGAGCTGGGAAACAAGAGAGAAAGAACACTGAATATGAAATATATTTTTCCATGTTTTGAAGACTGAATGAGAACGTGATTAGGCTTTCGATAAGAATCTCATAATTTTTCCAAAGTAGATTTAGCATTCTGAATTAAGTCGTCTGTGAATCCGAGATAGATTCAAATAACTAGAAGAGTTGGAAGACCCAGGCCTACATGGCTGCGGACTATGAATCGCGAAGTAGGAGATGATGAGTAGGAAAGTATTGAATTATTTTAAAGCTCAAGATAGAGACGACTGGTGAAATCTAACCGAGGTCCTTTGCGTCAATAGGCGCAGGAGGAGATGATGATGATGAATGACCAAATTACTGATACGATTCAAGAGTTCATTCGACTTTACACCATAAAAGAATAAATTAGATTACTGTGAAAGTAGAAAGATAAATAGTAACTATTTTGGTGACATTAACCTTTATTAAATTGGAATCCCAATTTGGAAATGTTCGCAAAATCAGATATCATAGAAGGAAAAACCATTATGGGATTAAAAGCGAAAAACAAATGTCTTGTAAGTGAAGGAGGGTTCAGGGTTGAACCATCGGAAATAACATTGATAGAAGAAGTGGCAGAGTAGAGACGGTCACTGATAATGAGGGAAGAAATAGGTGAGAATATAGAATCCTGATGCTTAGGTTGTTTACACACACACACACACACACACACACATATATATATATGTATATATATATATATATATATATATATATATATATATATATATATATATATATATATATACGTACAACAAATGGAGCTGTTTCCAGTACATTACAGGACAAACGCCTCAGACATGTCTTTGTTGGAGTTTGGACAGTTTTCATCACCACTCTGGCCAGTACGGATTGATGATGGTGGGAGATTTTGGTCTGATCGCTCACAGCAAACCAATTGAGTTTGGGTGGCCCTGGGTAGCACAAACTTGCTGATCATGGTAATACACAATCCCTTTCTTCACGTTAAGGTATTCTCTCTCAGAAAGGTACTGTGTGTGTATATATATATATATATATATATATATATATATATATATATATTTATATATATGTTATATATATATATATATATATATATATATATATATATATATATATATATATATATATTGATATATATTATATATAGGCCTAATTTATATATATATATATATTATATATATATATATATATTTATATATATATATATATATATATATATATATATATATATGTGTGTGTGTGTGTGTATGTGTGTGTGTCTTAACCAGATCTTACGTTTTGACGGGATACTAATAGCAATTGTACATTAATACAAAACAAGTCAAAATGAGAATGATCTAGCTTTGTATTCTTCCACAGAGAAAATATACTGTTATGTAGTGAAAGAAAACACCGAACAAGAGTCATACAGATCTACAGATGAAGTTAATAAATAAATAAAGAATGAGAAATCAAGCAAACAAATGAAGGAAAACAAATGGTTGTGCAAATAAGCGGCATTTGAGGAATAAGGCTAGGATTGAGTTGGGTTATTTTTGGTAATTGTTTCTATGAAGATTTTATTATTCTTAATGATTGTTAACTGTCTCCTCTCTCTCTCTCTCTCTCTCTCTCTCTCTCTCTATATATATATATATATATATATATATATATATATATATATATATATATATATATGTGTATATATATGTATGTATATATATGTATGTATGTATATATATGTATGTATATATATATATATATATATATATATATTTATATATATGTATGAATATTATATATATATGTATATATATTATATATATATATATATATATATATATATATATATATATACCCTCGTATTCTTCTTATTGGTGATAATCTACTAGGCAGGTATATTGTTAAGTAAAACATCAAAGCAAATTAAAATGAAAGAATGTTTTACAAGAACTTCGTTGTTGAGGCAATGCTTGTGTTGAGCAAGTTACAGAACTGTGGGCTGGATGTTCCGTTTAGTTGATGCAATGTGGAGAATCTGGGTTTATTTTTATTTCTGGTCGTTATTAGCTTATGTGAAAACGTAAGATTAATTTTAAATCATGTTGGTCTTTGTTATTGTTATTATATGATATTAAATGGATTATATTCTATGTTGCCATTATTTTTGGCCATTCAAGAAGTTGACATTCGTTGAATCCTAATGTTATAGGCTTAGATGATTTTGAAAATGTGATATTGAAACAAATACATTTCCTGATTAGTACCTTGCAGGTTATCTTATTTTTAAATCGAGGTGCTGTTAGCTTCTGTAATAATGAAAACATTAGATTATTTGAATAATGACGACCTTTGGTTTTGATCATATTGTTAATGGGTTATATGATATTGAAAACATGCAATTGATCTTGATTTGCAACATCATTAGATATTCTAATGAGATTGCAATTTGATTTCTGGCTGTGTGGTTGTTCACATTTGAACTATGCTGCTATCAACCATCTACAGCGCAGAAGCAATTTTTATTGGCAATTAATTAGGTGCTCATTTTAAAGGTACCAATCATGTTTGTTGAGTGTGGCTCCTTATTTTGCTGGATTTTATATTTAAATTTGACGACTAAGAAAGTTATTTAATCAATGATCACTTTCTGTAAATAACATAGATGGCTTCTGTTTTTATGTGATTATTTTCCATAATAATTTAAACATAATCATAACCGGAGTAGGGAAATAGCTGCCTTTGCATAAAGGTTTCCTGTGAAGTATACTGTACTATCATTTACTACATTTTTATTATGGTTTCCTTTCAATTTTACTACCATTTACTACCTTTGCAGAAAGGTTGCCTTTTAATTTTACAACTGTTAGTCTGTCATGGGTTTTGATAGATGTTATTTGAATCAATCGTTGACTGTGCTCAGATTTCTTGGCCGTTTTCATGATTTTTGTATTCGTATTAGGATAACGATTGTGAGTTTCTGCGGAATTCAAAGCCAGTCGATCTCTCATGTCTGATTGATTGTGGGCGAGTTTTAAGTTCGATTTGAGATGGCATAACTGATATAAAAGGGAGTGTTTTAAATTGTTTAATTAAACGAAACGTATTGTTTGAATTGCAACGTCATCTATCGTCTTAGTTAAAAATGATATTCTTAGATTAGTTTTTCCAAGTAATTTATAGACCCACTTGTTTATTACTATTATCCATAGTATTTTTATTATTATTATTATTATTAGTAGTAGTAGTAGTAGTAGTAGTAGTAGTAGTAGTAGTGGCAGCAGCAGCCTTTTGGGCGGAACAAGGGTAGGAATAGATATTCTTTTATCCCTCGATTTTACTTGTCCGGGTTCACGTCGCAATTTCGCATATGCATACGTTCAAGCAGAATAAACCAAAATACCAAGGGAAATTCTATTATTTGATACATGAAAAAGATCGTACCAACGACAGCGAAACGAATAGAACCGTCTAAAGGTCCCAGATAACAGCGGTACCACCTGCAACATTTTTTCCCCCAAGTGGTCTTTGATGCATCTTGTCCGTTGATTTGATGTACGACATTCCTGTTAGCCCTTAAATGCATATCAGTAAGACCGCGCAATCAGTCAAACCAGACGTACTGGGAATGTTCTTTGATCCAAGTACCCATGTTCAATATTCTCTCTCTCTCTCTCTCTCTCTCTCTCTCTCTCTCTCTCTCACATATTTATATTTATCCCCTTCTGAGAGGAGATAACTTAACATGATGACAGAAAACTCAAAGTTAATAAATCAGTCAAATTGATGAAAGCGATTGTGTATCGCCATGATCAGCAAAGCAAGCTATATTAGCCTGTCCGCTTGCTCTGCAGGGGTGATGAAAATGACCAAACTCCAGATATGACCAAGACGTGTCTGAGGCCCTTGTCCGGCAGTGAAATAGAAACGGCTGCATTGGTTGTTGTGTATATATATATATATATATATATGTGTGTGTGTGTATATACTGTATGTATACATACATATATATACATATGTATATATATATATATATGTGTGTGTGTGTGTGTGTGTGTGAATGTGTGTTTGGAACGAAGGGTCTGAGAGCATCCGTAAGCTTCTGCACTTATTTTGAATCTGTTTCCATGCAGAATTCATCATTGACAGCTTTAATGGGGTAGCAATAGTGAACAAATGTTTCTGTACTTATGATTCTTTTCAACGGGGACGGACTCCAGTCGAGTACGCCTCTTTGGTGGATGTTCATCAGCGTGCTAGTTATGTACTGACATGTTGCCTTTTCACTCAGTAATGGTGTTCGTTTGTTGACGAATGTTGTTGGGCGGTCTTGGGTTACCCTTTTGTTTGGGCAAGGTAAGTGAAGACTGGCCCAGCTTCCTTATGTAACATATGGAATGTGTCCTCTCTTGTAAGAGGAAAATCCGTGTTTGTGTGTGTGTGTTTGTGTGTTGGCTCCATGTTTCTGTATTCGTCTGTTTGTGTCTGCATATCTAGTCCTTCCCAGCCTCCAGTCTCTCTCTCTCTCTCTCTCTCTCTCTCTCTCTCTGCTTTAGAAACAAGTGTCTAATATTGAATGTTCAAAGGACACTGAAAATTCTCTCTCTCTCTCTCTCTCTCTCTCTCTCTCTCTCTCCTTTAGAGACAAAAGTGTCTAATGTTGAATGTTCAAAGGACACTGAAAATTCTCTCTCTCTCTCTCTCTCTCTCTCTCTCTCTGCTTTAGAGACAAAAGTGTCTAATATTGAATGTTCAAAGGACACTGAAAATTCTCTCTCTCTCTCTCTCTCTCTCTCTCTCTCTCTCTCTCTCTGCTTTAGAGACAAAAGTGTCTAATATTGAATGTTCAACAGGACACTGAAAATTCTCTCTCTCTCTCTCTCTCTCTCTCTCTCTCTGCTTAGAGTCAAAAGTGTCTAATATTGAGTGTTCAAAGGACACTGAAAATTCTCTCTCTCTCTCTCTCTCTCTCTCTCTCTCTCTCTCTCTGCTTTAGAGACAGTGTCTAATATTGAATGTTGATAGGACACTGAGATTCTCTCTCTCTCTCTCTCTCTCTCTCTCTCTGCTTTAGAGTCAAAAGTGTCTAATATTGAGTGTTCAAAGGACACTGAAAATTCTCTCTCTCTCTCTCTCTCTCTCTCTCTCTCTGCTTTAGAGACAGTGTCTAATATTGAATGTTGATAGGACACTGAAATTCTCTCTCTCTCTCTCTCTCTCTCTCTCTCTTCTTTAGAGACAAAAGTGTCTAATATTGAATGTTCAAAGGACACTGAAATTTGTTCTCTCTCTCTCTCTCTCTCTCTCTCTCTCTCTCTCTCTCTGCTTTAGAGTCAAAATTGAATTGTCTAATATTGAATGTTCATAGGACACTGAAATTCTCTCTCTCTCTCTCTCTCTCTCTCTCTCTCTCTCTCTGTTTAAAAGAAAGAGAAACCTTATCATTTTAAAAGATGTTCCATTGATAGATACCATCTAAGTGCCATCGTAATCAAGCTTCTCAAATGACATCTTCGTTTGCTCTCGAGGTTCAACAAACACAGGTTATGTTAGTTCTGCGTGAAGATGTGTTGGCTCTGTATTTTCAATGAGAGTTAAGGAGGCTTCAAACGTAACTAATTTGGTGTAATCTCTGCAAGTGTTCATTAGTAGAATCCATTAGCTGAAGTAAGTAAAGAGAAAGTGACTTTAGATATATCAAACACACACACGCATACACATGTATACATACATACATACATACATACATACATACATACATATATACACACAAAAGTGCTAGAATGAGGTCACTCGTCTCCAGCCCTGGCCAAATGATACTCATGGAGTTTATGTGACGATCTGTCTATTTTTAGTGATTTATTGTGAAATTGAAAAGCATCTGTTGGAAGCCCTAACAATAGTATGCATGTAGTTATAAATAATTGTATTAAACGAACTGGTTTTATTGCGCTGTTGCTTATGTAGGTATATCATAGCCTATGTTTACCTTCACGTATTACTGTGTATTCCATTTTGGGCTATGATGTAAGCCAAGATTTATTAATCCACGTGGAACCTTGCCGACTGTTTGTTTTGAAAGAGCTTTTAGAGTTCTTGTACTTGACTGAAGATACGTTATTCAGGGAGGTCGAAACTGCTTTACGTGTAAATTTTCATTGAACCATAAAAGGAATGTGGCACCAAAGTCAGGTAAACAACACTAGAAATCTATTTTTGGAAAGTATATACGATGGACATCTGCAGAGAATATTGTTAGGCAGTACATAGATAATCATATGAAAGGCCTAATCCACAAAAATTTCATTGAGTATTCGTCACATATAATAGTTCTAATTTGTGGCAGTATTTATGCAACATATTCAAGAGTTATGCGGTTCAGGAGAGGGAAGTGGTGCCTTGCTGAAGATGACGAACAACATCATATGTGTTTGAAAAAATAATTGAGAAACGATATTGATAAGAATGTAGGATTGAGAAATATTCATGAAATGGGAAATATAAGAGATTTCACTCATGGTAAATGTGAATGTCATAGTAATTTATAAGAAAGAATCGACATATCCTGTTGTGGCTTGAGTGCAGATATCAGGTACAATTAAAAGCTGTCTTGAGATTGGTGTATTGGATTTCTCTGAGCCTTAATCCTCCAAGAGTCCAAGGGAAGAGTATTTGGGAAATGGTATATATATATATATATATATATATATATATATATATATATATATATATACATATATATAAATAGATTGTACCTATTGATATATAGTGTATGTATATATACTGTACATACATACATATATATATATATATATATATATATGTATATATATATATATATATATTCATTTATTTCCTTTTTTCCTTATTTCCTTTCGTCACTGGGCTATTTATTCTTATTGGAGCCCATGGGCTAATAGCATCTTGCTTTTCCAACTAGGGTTGTAGCTTAGCTATTAATAATAGTTAATAATAATAATATGGATTTGTGTGGGTTTGATATAGCTTCTGTGCCAATTGTTTTTCTCTGAACTAGGAATATTTTAACAGCAAAAATAAGCAACAGTAACTGACAGTAGTGCCAGAATGAACATTTAAAGAAGAGAACAAAGAATGCATCATGACTACCGATTGTGGCAAATCTCTCTCTCTCTCTCTCTCTCTCTCTCTCTCTCTCTCTCTCTGTGGTGTACCCTGCCCCAGCGCACTTGTCCCGTGCTGGCTGCTGGACTCGGCTGCCACTTTGAAGAAACCTGTTTTGTTTATGCCTCATACCTCTTTAAGTATTTTTTTCCTTCTTTCTTTATGTTGGGGAGTCCTGTCGCCATCGTGCCGGCGTTTATTTTTTAGTTTTTTGTACTTCTTAAAACTTGTATTGTAGAGATAACGTTGCTCTCCGGAGTGGTTTTTATATTTTATTATTTTTAGTTACTACTTCCGTTTTTTACATTATTTCTCTGTATTGGTTACTTTATTTGCTTCTAGATATTTTACATAGAACATTTAGGATGGTTGGATATTTTTGATTAATCTATACACACACATATATATACATATATATATATATATATTATATATATATATATATATATATATATATATATATATATATATATATGTGTGTGTGTGTGTGTGTATGTGTTTGCGTATAATTTACTGTTTATATATTCTGTAGAGTATAGCCTATATATTTTCTTTTATGCATGTATGTAAATATGTATGTATACTTTCATTTTCCCTCTAAATATGGAATCTGACGGGGGAAATAAGAGACTTGAATTATCTTCTAAACAGAATTTGAATAGTCGGCATTTATGTTCCATTGTATCGGAAACAACAATAGATATCTTTTTATAAAAAAGATCGTAAAATTATTCCTTAATGTTAAGGTGGGGTTTTAAGCTAGCAATAGTTAGGTCACACAATATTATTATTATTATTATTATTATTATTATTACTTGCTAAGCTACAACCCTAGCTGGAAAAGCAGGATGCTATAAGCCCAGTGTCCCCAACAGAAAAAATAGCCCAGTGAGGAAAGGAAACAAGGAAAAATAAAATATTTTAAGAACAGTAACAATATTAGAATATAACTATTTCCTATATAAACTATAAAAAAATTAACAAAACAAGAGGAAGAGAAATAAGATAGAATAGTGCGCCCGAGTGTACCCTCAAGCAAGATTTATAAACAAACGGAATTATAGCCTACAGTACACCACACTTAATAATATTATATACAATTCAGTCAAACTGATACAGGGAGTGGTCATAGAGAAACTGTTAAGGTGAAGCTGGATTATGAATTTTATTCCAGTTGAGGCTTATAATCCTATATCAACAAGGAGGGCTTCTTTGTCCAGTTGAATTGTTGATTCTTTTTCAGTTTATGTTTCAAGATTTTATGTTGTCGGTTTCATAGTGATAAGTCCCTAGAATTACGATCACCAGTCCCTTATCAAGGTTTTCTAAAAAGAGCATTGATTGCAAAAACTTAGTGCAACACAGTGACGAAAAATCTAGATTATTAAAAGGTAATGATAGCAGCCAGTATAAGCTCTCTAATATAGTTAGAATTTATAATGAGACGCGCGTTTGTGCAGTTATGCACATTTGATATATGTAGGCTATATTTACAAATGTGCATGTATGTATGTATGTGTATACATACATTATATATATATATATATATATATACATATATATATATATATATATATATATATATATATATATATATTATATACATATATACATACATACATATGTATATATACATATATATGCATACATACATATACCTATTATATAAGATTTAATGTAGTTTTGAGTTGTTGCTTACTGAAGTTTAAAAGACGGCTCGAACGAATGCATTCTCCAACTTTTTCAAATGTATCTAATCTTATTGTTGTTGTTGTTGATCAAAATATTCATATACTTAGAAGCCAAAGCGGTCATAAACTTTATGAGTAAGCTCTACGGTATACTCATATTATATGCTATATGAGAAGGATAATAAAAGGGCCGTAGAATATATTTAACATACAGAAGAAAAGAACTTATAAACAAATAAATACAGACATGGTATATACCCAAGTCTGGAATCAAGTAAGAACAATTTCGAATAATGTACATGTCGCTTTAAGTTCATTACTGACATAAAAAACTTAGAATAGGCGAAAATGCAGGGTGGACCTTTAGCAAGATGCCAGTTTGTGCTCTTGTAAATTGCTCCCAGATAATCCCATAACTGCGATGTTTGTATCTGTTAAGAGAATCAAAACACTTATTTGGCGACCGTGCCTCGGGAGACGGGGGATCATTTTTCTCTCTTGTTGTATTGCGTCAAGTTATCATTGCAATGAGAAACTTTTTGGATGTTAGCTGTTACTCTGAAAACTTCTTAGCTCTCGGCTTTCATTTCTTTTGCTTGTTCATTTTGGTTGTTGGTTTGTTGGCTTACATTTATTTATTCATTTTGATGTATATTTTACAAAAAAATCTGTGTTTCGGTTTTTCATGTATGTAAAATCTATTTAGTGTGACTTTTTAATTTTTATATAATTGCCTTTTTTGATAATATTGAAGTTACATCAGTGATTAAGATTATAATTTGTTGGTGGGATTGGTCATACTCTAGGCCTAAATATCTTAAATCTAGGTTTCCATTCCATTATTCTTTTTGTATATATAACTTTGTTAGAGGTGGGTATTTTTGTAGATTATATAAATTTTGTACAGCGATGTTATTTGTCGTGAGCTGATATCATATGTTGACATCTCGTAAAGAAAGAATAAATTAATTCTTATTATAATATAAGTGAATAAGTATGAAAAATGAGTGAAGGAAAATAAAGTTGAATTTAATCGTAAATATCAATGAGATGAAAATAAAGAAATTAAGAAAAAATAAATACCAACAAAAATAGCTCCTCCGCTTGGGGGATAAGGTCGCCCATTAATTTTGACTATAATAATAGTTGGAATCGAATGAAAATAGTTATTAGCTGTTCATTTGTAAACCTATCGTGGAACTTTAGTAACCTAAGACCCCTTTTTTTCAATAGCTTTTGGTACTTCATAAACCGGTTTTCTTCGAAGTCTTTAGAATTCAAGATACAGCATATTGAACGTGGTTACTTTTAGGTTTAATTGGTTGGATTTGGATGTTAATCATTTTTTTAATTAATCAATTGGTGTTTTTGCGTTCTGTTGCAGTTACTTTTTAGAATACGTTATTATTGTTTGTTATATGTACTATAGTCCATTTCTTTTAGCGAGTCATATTTGCACCGACTCGCAGCGGTGCCCTTTTAGCTCGGAAAAGTTTCCTGATCGCTGATTGGTTAGAATTATCTCGTCCAACCAATCAGCGATCAGGAAACTTTTCCGAGCTAAAAGGGCACCGCTGCGAGTCGGTGCAAATCTGCATCGCTAAAAGAAATTGACTATAGCGTTATCTTTGTTCATTTTCACGCATAGATTATTTTGTCGATTCTCAGGCTATATGGTTGTTTATAGACCTCGGTATGTTCAGCATAATAATAAGGAAATTAATAAATAACTCATTAGCTAAAAGTGTACATTTGGCATCTGTTAGTCATTTTCTGTAATTACTGATATTTAAACAAGTCTTTCCTAAATATTTTTCTTTTCAAAATTATTTCCATTTTGTTGTTTTAATTCAGCGTGTTTTTCTTCACTTTGTTTAAATTATTATTAAAGTTGATATTAAAACTAAGAAGTATTAAAATCTTCAGGCAAATACACACACCCGGGCAATTATATGCCTTTCTCTAACCATGCTGCAAATTTCAACAATCGACTTAGCACTTCTACCTCAATTTGGTCTCTAAGTATAGAGGGGCACAATAAAATTTCTACGAAATGGATCCAGACACTACATTTCCCCATGAGATATATCTGAAGTTGTTAATTACTGTATATATACAATGTATATATATATATATATATATATATATATATATATATATATATATATATACTTATATATGTATGTATGTATGTATGTATGTGTGTGTGTATATATATATATATATATATATATATATATATATATATATATTTATATAAGTACACACACACGCACACACATATATATATATGTATATATATATATATATATATATATATATATATATATATATATATATATATATATATATATCACAGTTAGGAAACAAAAGATGATTTAAGCAATAATTCTGAAGATATCATTTTGAACTTTAACTTTTTGTTCTCTTCTGTGACCAGTGCCCAAGACGCAAGTTTTTGTGGGCTAGCGAGGTTAAGAATGTATAATAGAAATTTTAGAAAATGACGTTTGTTGTTATGCGGACAAGATATTTTTTTTTTTTTTTTTTGGTTGTCAGAATTACTCTAGGTTTTTTTCCCCAAAATCTGATAAAAACGATTCTTTTTTCTTTTGTATTTTTTAAGGGCACTCTGGTACAGACCTTTATGTACAAGCGGTTAGTTTAATTGGGCCGTATTGTGAGGCCCAAGAGTACTAGTTTTTTGTATAAACCTTTTTTTTTTTTCCTGGGACTTGTCAACTGTCGAGACTGGCAGGGCCTAATAGATTAACCCTGGTGACATGAAAATAGCCATTTACTTAATCTGAGCAAGGGGGAAAATATGTATTATTCTATTATTGATAATTGCTTATATTTTTCCCTACTTTTTTCGAACTGCGCTTAATACTTATAATAAACGTTCTTACTGTAAGAAAGGCATCAAGTTAGCCCAGTAGATTTTACTTTAGAAAAAAAATATATAAAAGAACATTAAAGAAATGTTATAAGTTTATATTCTTCTTTCAATTTAAATTCTATAATTAAGTACATTCAGTTGATGATGGACATAATGAGTTTTGCAATGAGTTAATTTGGTTGCGAAACTGATGCTAATGTTGATCCGTATACTCCAGTATACAATAATTTGGTATATTAATTTTCATTAAGAGAATATTATACTGCATACCTTATTATATTAACTCTAATTATCGAGTTTATCATTGAAGAGATAATCCTAATTAAATTATCATCTTGCTCATCTGAGCATCGATGCGCGACGAATTAAAAAAACTGCGTAGATTCTTTTACGCACGAAATTGCGATATCAACGCTATATGGCGTGAGGCATACATCCTCGCCTTCAGGGACGCCTTCATCAGATGTCTGGTTCTTTCCCCCGCAGTGGGAGTCAGTCAAACACCGGGAGGTATTTGAAGTTTTCCAGGATCTTCTTCTTTTGCAATAAACATAGCTTCTTTTTCATTTGCACACATTGAAGTATCTCCTTTGCCTTTATTTGTACGTATGATATAGAAATAACCAGAACAGTCTTATCAACAGAATATAAAGATAATTATATCATATAAGTTTGAAATAAACGCATTTCCAGGCATTTCCAGAGGCGTCACGTACATCCGAACGCGCGTTCAAAGGTCTGGAACGAAGGGGTGACGTCATATCCGAAATGATGATGCTGTGGCCTTGTGTTCCTCTGGTTGATATTATAATCATTAACGTCGCCTTGTCTTCCTTCGGATATCCACTGGTTGGTCCACTTTTGCTATTTGCAACAGGTTCATAGGAAGTCACTAAGGGTATCCTTGGTTCTTTGTTACCTTAGCAAGTGTATAGCAGTTTCTTTGTAGATTACTTTAATTACTATATTCATCATAACTCGTTTGTATGTTCTATGTTCATGGTCTGTTGTTGTCTTTTTATGCATACTTTAAATATCAGTATTTTTATATTTTCCTGTCATTTAGAAAGATAAAAACTGAGAACGTAATCGTTTGCTGTGAAATGGCCTTTGCTGTGATAACAAGAATGATTTTCCTTTACAATTAAACTGTGCCTGGAAGTATATTACCAATTCAACGTAGAATATGTAAGAACAGGTTGTTGTGGCCTGATTGGTATCGTCTCTGCCTGGTGTTTGCCAGTCGGGGGTTTGAGTCCCGCTCAGACTCGTTAGTGCCATTAGTGTCCCCAACCTTACCATCCTTGTGAGCTAAGGTTTGGGGGGTTTGGGGGAGCCTATAGGTCTATCTGCTAAGGCATCAGCAGCCATTGCCTGGCCCTCCCTGGTTCTAGCTAGGGTAGAGAAGGGGCTTGGGCGCTGATCATATGATATATGGTCAGTCTCTAGGGTATTGTCCAGTTTGATTGGGCAGTGTTAGTGTCCCTTGCCTCTGCCATTCATGAGCGGTCTTTAAGCCTTTTAATCTTATGGTTTAGAACTTCATTAATGGGCAATTTTAATTTTGTGATTAATTGTGTATGTCTGCAAAGCAAAGCCTTTAATGAGATCGTAGGTTTCCTTTATTAGTTTACATCGTTTAAAGAGAAGCGGTTTGCAAATGCAAAGAAAATAAACAAGAGCGTATGTACATCAGCGGATTTTGAAGATGATAGGAATAGTAGTTTTATTGCAGGAATCTACAGTATGTTTGATTGTCGGTTTTCAAGGGATCCAAGGTCAAGTCTCAATTCACGTGATGGAAGAATGAGAATGGATTATTATTATTATTATTATTATTATTATTATTATTATTATTATTTTGTTGTTGTTGTTGTTAATAATATTATTGTTGTTGTTGTTGTTATTATTATTATTGTTAATATCATTATTCGTTATAACCACACATTCTTTTGAATAGAATGATGTATGGTGACGAAAAGATAACAGTAGATAAAAAACAAGAGAGATATTGGGAATTAAAAATGACATTATCAGATAGAAAAGATAAACATTTAGCATTCAAGAATTAATAAAGATAAAGGAGACAGATTTACATGGAATTTTAAGTAACTTCCATTATACTTACATTTATTGAAAGATATCCGATCTGCAAAAACATTGTTGCCAAGCGATCTGCAGCCTAAGATCTGCATAAAGCCATGGAAGATAAAGCCACCAGATCGAGAGAGAGAGAGAGAGAGAGAGAGAGAGAGAGAGAGAGAGAGAGAGAGAGAGAGAGA
>NC_090725.1:289199655-289207155 GCF_036898095.1 Palaemon carinicauda
AAGTATCAGGAGGAAGAGCTGACACTTTAGATCCTGGAATACTATATTATTGAAGCCTTTAAATTGTCTTTTGATTAGCAGACGTAATAAAGTGGTAAAAATCAAATAAAGCATCACTTTATATTATCAAATAGCGCATTATCGTAATTAATCCTCATGAACGTCATCCTAACTTTGCTATCTGTTATTATTTTGCCAACTAATCAGACAATAAAATCTACATTTGACACCTTGACTTAGAAGAAATTAGACTCTGAACTGTTCAATGCTAATTAAAATTCTGTGTAGGTGTAAGAAACCGATGTTAGATTGTAGATTACGTTTTGATAATGTCTTCCCTTCAACCTCGAGTATATTACAATTCAGTAATTATCATAACTGCAAATATTTAGTTTAGGAAAGAATAGAGCAATGCGACCATGCATAAGTCACCATGATGAATATAATCAATTAGATAATAATTGTCTATTTACAATGGCTGAAAAGTGGACAATAGCGTCTACAATTCTCAAATGCCTTGACAAGTGTTTATTTGACGTACGTAAATATTTACACCAGACGCCCCTTGTCCGACAGGATTTATCTCCCTGGCACTCGCCAATTTTAAGAGAGAGTTTCTTCGCCTTGACGAGTGAACAGGAAACAGCCAGCGTATGAAAATACTACCATGGGTAGTATTATTGGTGTTATTATTATCATTACTGCCATTATTATTATTTCTATTATTATTATTGTTATTATTATTATTATTTATATCATTAATATTATTATTGTTATTATTATTATCCATTAAAATTTATATTTTTATTTGTTTGTTTTTTTCGTTTTATATTATATATTTATATTATATTTATTATTTTTACTATTATTATTATCGCCATTATTATTATTATTTTTATTATTATTATTATTCAGATTTATATTTATATTTGTCTATTCATATCATATTACATATTTGTATTATATTATATTATATTATATTATATTATATTATATTCATGAATTCATATATATATATATATATATATATATATATATATATATATATATATATATATATATATATATATATATATATATATTATGAAAAAATTACTGTTATTGAATTGCAACGCAAGCTTCAACAAAATTGAATTCCCAAATAAAAAAATAACGGGAAAATAGGGTAGGTAGGAAGATAAGTAAAATATTAATGAATATGTATATAGAAGGAAAGAGACCAATAAACGAATCGCTAAGGACAGAAATAAAAATATCCAATCGAGAAGTAGATAACTTGTGGATTAGGTTCAGCACCTCGTAGAGAAAATTTAGTGTATGTTTTTTGTCAATTTCATAATTTACATCGTTAAAGTCTCCCTTATATAATAAAGAGCGAGTACCTGGTTATATATATATATATATATATATATATATATATATATATATATATATATATATATATATATATATATATATATATATATGGTCACGCTATGCGACAAGACGTAGGCCTATAAATAGTCTACTGGTCTCTCTCCATCCCTCGGGTAGAGGGGAGAGAGAGAGAGTAGTCATACGTGGTGAGAGGGGTTGTATTTAGGAAAGGGCGAGAGGATAAGAAGGGTTGAATCCATGTGTGTGATTGTGCATTTACAATATATCTAAATATTTAGCAGTCATTTTTGACGGGTCGCATGCACTAGTATTATGAATAATTACCAAAAGAACCTTCCTGGCAGGCCCGTAATGGTAAGATATTGATTTTACTAATTAATCCTTTTCTTCTTTTCTTTTCAGGGTGCTTGTTGGTGCCCCAGAGGCTGAGACATTACAGCCCGAAATCCAGAAGGGCGGCGCCGTTTATCGGTGTCACCCGAGAATCCCTGACGACTGCGAAGCCATTCCTTTCGACAGACTGGGTAATTATTGCCTTAGTTGGGTCATCCTTCTCCTGTGGCCTTAGTTTAGAGTGGGAAGGGTTTCCTGCTTTCTAGTGATTAACTTCCGTCTCGTGAAGTTCCCCTGTTAACGTGGATTTCTCTCTCTCTCTCTCTCTCTCTCTCTCTCTCTCTCTCTCTCTCTCTCTCTCTCTCTCTCTTTCTGTTTATGTAGTTATTTATTCATTAGTATGTTTTAAAAGTTTTCAGTTCTATTTATTATTAAGCATTTCTCAAATTTTACTTTCCTGTTAAAGTTTACTCTTAAAACCTTTCCTTATAAGCATAGCAACGTTGAACGTCAGTGACTACGATATTTCAAAAGATGCTGAAAATATTTTCTATGGTTCGACAAATCATCCCAGTTGTCAAAACTAAATGTATTCTTTTCTATCACATCAACCCTCTCTTATTTAACTTTTGGAACATGTTATTCGAGTTCTATTTGTAAGAAAGTAAAGTATCATTTTCATTAAGATTGTATGGCGGTTAAATTATAGGTTGAGGAATGTTATATGAAAATATAATCTCAATTATTTTATTACCTCTTATTTATTTTTTCTCGATTGTTATCAATAATAAACTTTCATCTCATGGTGTGATCGAATCTAAGACTTTTCGTTCTTTATTATTATTATTATTACTATTATTATTATTATTATTATTATTATTATTATTATTATTATTATTATTATTATTATTATTATTATTATTATTATTACTAGCGTACCTGACCCGTCAAAAATGATGGCTAAACATTTAGGCAGATGTTCACACACACACGCACAAACGTAGGCTACCCCCTCTCACTAGGGCTTGATTACTCTCTCTCTCTCTCTCTCTCTCTCTCTCTCTCTCTCTCTCTCTCTCTCTCTCTCTCTCTCTCTCTCTCTCTCTCTCTCTATATATATATATATATATATATATATATATATATATATATATATATATATATATATACACAGTATATTTGGTCACATTCTCTTCAATATATAAGTGAAATTATTATTATTATTATTATTTTGATGAATGAATCCTGAATTCATTATCAAGCTACGAAATACTTAAGTAAAATGACAAACGTAGAAGAAAATAGCAAGGAAAGAAATCGCCAAACAAACAAATAGTCGAGAAACAAGAAGTGGACAGGTAGCTCGTTAATTAGCGCGTGCGACAAAATTTGGGTGTTGTTCGTTTTCCATGGTTTACAGTCAACTGTGAGATGCGCTGTGAAAAAGTGCGAGGCCTTTAGGTGCAGTGTTTTTTTTTTTTTTCTTATATGTAAATTGCGTTTCTGTGTGATATAGAGAAATTTTAGGATATGGATGAAGGAGATGTAATGATGATGATGATGATAATAATAATAATAATAATAATAATAATAATAATAATAATAATGATGATGATGATGATGATGATGATGATGATGATGATAAGAAGAAGAAGAAGAAGAAGACTAATATTGAATAAAGTATGAAAGCTCCTGTGTGTTTTTTTGTAATTTACAACGATATATAACAGCGAATAAATATCAGTATATTAATGATATTATTATTATTATTATTATTATTATTATTATTATTATTATTATTATTATTATTATTATTATTATTATTTTATGAATGAAACCCGTGGTCGATATCAAATAACAAATTGCCAAAGTAAAATGCCAAACGTAGATGAAAATAGCAAGAAAAGAAATCGACAAACAAACAAACAATAGAGAAACAATAAGTGGACAGGTAGGCTAGATCGTTAATTAGCGCGTGTTACAAAATCTGGGTGTTGTTCGTTTTAAAGGTTTAAAGGCCGCTCAGGAATGGCAAAGGCAAGGGACAGTAGCATTGCCTTGTCAAGCAGGACAATGCCCTAGAGACTGACCATATATACACATGATCAGCACTCAAGCCCCCTCTCCACTTTCCATGGTTTACAATCGACTGTGATAAAGTGCTAGGCTTCTAGCTGCAGTAATTTTTTTTTCTTATATGTAAATTGCGGTGCTTGATGATGTAGAGAAATTTTAGAATATGGATGAGGGCGATATAATAATAATAATAATAATAATAATAATAATAATAATTATTATTATTATTATTATTATTATTATTATTATTATTGTTGTTGTTGTTGTTAACTCGGGTATAAAAATACATAGGTATATTATATCAATGTATATTAGAAAAAAGAAAAACCGGAGTTTTCCCACTTTTCATAGTGCCTCTTCAGCTATTGAAAAAAGTGAGGAAGCGCTTTTGTTTTTTTTAAATTTAGAACGATATATAACTGAATTATTATTATTATTATTATTATTATTATTATCATTATTATTATTATTATTATTTTTGTTATTATTATTATTATTATTATTATTATTATTATTATTATTAATATTATTTATATTGTTGAATTTGCCAAAGAAGTCATTAAGTTGACTGAAAGAACTTGTCTATGAGAATACTAATGAATATACTTCATAACTCATAATCCGAGGAAGTGACCCAGTAGCTATCTAATTATCACCTACGACCAGATCTCAGGTGTATAACTGGTTTATATAATGAGAATGGTTTTGTATATAAAATGCATGGAGACTAAACTACTCGTTTTAATGTAATCAAAGTTGTATCTGTTACAATATTGATGAACAATGATGTGAGTTGGGTTCAGTGAAGAACATTAACCCAACTTCAGCATTCAACTCTTTCCCTTGTGTTTCCTTATTAGGAGTGTCTAACTTCTGTTAATTTATAAAAAAAAAAATGGCTTTATTTTCTTGTGTAACATTTCGATTTGAAATGTATTGTTATATACTGTACATATAAGAGGTGGAATCAGCTGTCCTCATTTATATTTATACGTTGAACCTATTAATTTTAGTGGATATCATCTCAGTATATTTATCATATAGAAAGTCGACTGTTATATACGATATAAAAACAAGCATATTTAATTGAATTTTGTGAAATCAAAAGAGTTCATTTAAAATGGTAATATATTTTCTTTGGCTTATTATCATTATAGACTTATCCCAACACATCACAGATTACCAATGTATTTTTCCCTTTCCTCAGGTAACCACTGGGAAGCCGGTCGTCAGGTAGACAACAAAAGCATGCAATGGTTCGGTGCGTCTGTCATCAGTCGTAGCGGCGTCATCGTGGTAAGTACCCTAATCACGTCATTAAAATACCATTTTATACAAAAACACATAAGACAGCCAATCAAAATACCCTATTTAACCCAAGGCCAAAATATTTAAGGAAAAACCGGGGAAAATGAAAGTGAGACTTAGCCCTTGAAAATATGATACTGAAATAGTTTTAGAAAGCACACTGGCACATCCTGCCAGACATGGAACTATTCGCTTTATGACTGTAAATGAAAGCAGATTGGATACAGTAACTTTATTTTGATAGCTTGCAAATCTTTACACATTGTAAAGGAAGTATACACACCGGTATATATGTATGTACCGGCGACGCATACAGTATTATATATATATATATATATATATATATATATATATATATATATATATATATATATGTATATATACATATATATATAAATATATATATATATATATATATATATATATATATATATATATATATATATACATATATATATACATATACATACATATATATATATACACACATATATATACATATATATATATATGTATATATATATTTATATATATATATATATACACACACACACACACATATATATATATATATATATATATATATATATATATATACGCATTATGTGCCGCCGGTACATACTATACATATACACGGATGTGTATACTTACTTTACAATGTGTAAAGATTTGCAAGCAATCAAAATAAAGCTACTGTATTCAATTTGCTATCATCTACATATATCATCTACATAATACTCCACATATATACTGAGCGCATGACATCAAGCAAGTGGTTCCGTGTGTGGCCGGAAGTGCCAGTGTATGGGCGAGTGTGCTTTCTAAAACTATTTCAGTATCATATATATATATATATATATATATATATATATATATATATATATATATATATATATATATACTATATATTCGTAGATTGGGGTTGAGTGCTTGCCCCACAACTCTACGAACCTCTGTTCCTTATGGTAGTATTTCAAAACATTTTAATTTTCTAGTTCCCACTTCTACGCAACATCTTGGTTACATACACATATTGATCCAAGTACTTGTTTCCATACGTATAACTATACTTATTTTAGGCCTGCTCTATAGCGGGGTTTACACGGGCGAACAGCTCGTCGAGCCTGGTTCGACAACCCTGTGTTTGAATTGATGTTCGAGCGTGTAAACGGGCTATTTGGTTGTCGAGCGCGCTCGTCCAACGGCTCGATGAAAGTCAGGCTCATCTTGACTTTTGTGGGCGGAGCTACATTGTTTGACGAACGGTGTGAACGTGTGAACGGGTGTCGAGCATCGAACGTCAGTTGTTATTCAAACTTGCTAGAGGAAACATCATCAAAGAAATGAATAATGGCTGCCATTAATGAAAGCAAGAATGAGAAGGAAGTCGTACTTGATTTCATACATACATATCGGGCTCATCCAGCTTTAAGGAAAGTTAAATCAAAAGACTATTCCAATAAAGTAGCCAGAAACAAAGGAAGAGCGGCTCTGCATGAAATATTGAAAGAACTAATTTTAAAGCCTTAATTTTAAAGCAACAAGCAAGTTGGTGTGTGAAAATTTCTCTCTTTAGTAGCCAATCCTTCGTCCACTTTGATCTTTTTTTTTCTTTCTTAGTGCCACTGCTAAAGCAATGGCTATCAAATCGTCCTGGTCGAGAGACATGTTGACGTTGTTTTAGCACGAGGCACACTGAGGTTCGATGTACTGTCTGAAAGCTCTTCGAGCCGTTCTACAAGTAGGTTCGACAACCGGGCTCGCCGACCTGTTCGGCTGTGTAAACCCTCCTTAAGGCCTCAAATTAGTCACTCATGGTTTGGGATAAGATCAAGTTTCATCTGGCTTGTTTCGGTTGGATCAGTTATTTACATAACACCTTCTTCCATTATACTTCTCTATTCATTTTCATGTTTATTAAATCTTTTATTATTATTATTATTATCATTATTATTATTATTATTATTATTATTATTATTATTATTATTATTATTATTATTATTAATGTTTACACATTTTAATTGAATAATTAAGTTAGCCTTCAATTTTCCACTGGAAAAAATACATATTATGCGAAAAATAACAATACAGTTAAAGTATTGATTGTTATATACGATATTAAGCATATTCCATTGAATTTTGTGAAATAAAAATTGTTCATTTAAAACTGTAATATATTTTCTTTTGCTTATTATCATTATGGACTTTGCCAAGCATTTCATTAAGTAAATTAAAAAATAAAAGGCAAATAATCACATTAAAGGAAATTCGCCAAAAGGGAACATCAAACTCGACTCTATAAAATCACCATTTTAGGCTGTAGATACCTAAGAGGAACTAACAGCCACTTCAATATACACTGATCTATTCAGCAACCTTAGCGTCCGTGATTTAATAGCTTTTGTT
>NC_090725.1:289209655-289222155 GCF_036898095.1 Palaemon carinicauda
CAACCCTAGTCAGAAAAGAGGATACTATAAGCCCAGTGGCTCAAAAAGGGAATATAGCCCATTGAGGAAAAGAAATAAGGATATGAATAAATTATAATGGAAGTAACGAATAATAGATATAAAATTTCTTAAGATCTGTAACATCTTTGAATTGGATAGGTCATATGTAAACTATATGAAGAGAGACTTACGTCAGCCTCTTCAACATGAAAACATTCCGTTGCAAGTTTGAACTTCTGAACTACGTCTCCATTGCACATTAATGTACTAATTATTTGTTGCTGGACTCAAAAGTCAGTTCTATTAATACATTCAATGTAAGTTATTATTATGTTTATTATTATATAATGAACAATAGTTTAATAGATAATCTAGTTAGATAAAGTTTAAAACATGGATTTGTGATGGCGAAAAATAGAATTCTTAAAATTGTCCTGTAACTACAAAAAAATAACTTCTTTGAAAGCTTTCATGTTCTGGTTAATGGTATAAAAAGGGCAGTTATTGTTATAGATAATTATATGTCGTGACATTATTATTATTATTATTATTATTATTATTATTATTATTATTATTATTATTATTGTTGTTGTTAATGATGATGATTTTATATTGACCTCCATCTTTTAACATTCATTTATAATATTGTATCAATTAACATTAAAGGAAATTGCGTATTAAAATGGCACGATATTAAAAAATAACAACAAGAAAATGCCATAAGTGTTGATTTCACAGTTGAAATGGCGACTAATAGCCTACCCTTAACGGGTAACTAGTACACAAAGATTAATATATTTCTTATTGCCTTGAAGTCTTCTTTGAGATCCAACGGAGCTCACGGTCCATATAGGGAGGCTATCAGCTCGTGATTAATGTTGGGTCTGTAACCTTAGTGTAATGTTTCCTTATGCAATCCTCTTACTTCTACGCCACCAATATTTTTTTTTCTTTTTTTTTTTTTGAAACTGAATTGGTGTGTCAATGTCTTTTTCTGCTTTCCACATATGGCTGTTATGTTTATGAAAAATTGCTTTAAAAGGTTTGCTTCATTTAAATACTTACTCAGCATGAATATTGACAATGGAAGCATTTTTGCTTTTATATGTTAACAATCATTGTTAAATGTTTAAGATAGTCTACGCTTTTTATCATGTAGTAAATTGTTTCTGTATAAATCAGTAATATCTAAACCAAACAAAGCTATATAAAATGTTAGTGTTACTGTCCTTGTTATTATTATTATTATTATTATTATTATTATTATTATTATTATTATCATTATTATTATTATTATTATTATTATTATTATTATTATTATTATTATTATTATTACCACCCAAAGCCAGAACCCTAATAGGAAAAGCAGGATGCTACAAGCATCCAGCCCTCTGAGGGTCAGAAAGTTGAACAAGGCGACAGTCGACCAGTATTCTCTTGTCTTTTCAACCCAATCGTTGATTTGTGTATGTGCTTTGGGTTTTGAATTTCCTTCTAAACCACGCTGGGTTCTCTGTGGTTACCCACTCTTTCTCTCTTGACCATTGTTGTGGCTTCAAATTTCCAAGTGACTTTTCTCTGTCGTGTCGTATATTCCGAGGAGTTAAGGTAGGTTTTCATACCAGGACAAGGTATTCATCCCACCCCTTCGATGTTCGATACTGCTATACTTATAAGAAAGTTGCTTACTATGTACTATATATATATATATATATATATATATATATATATATATATATATATATATATATATATATATGTATATATGTATATATAAATGTATGTATATTTGCGAAGGAATTTTCTTTGTATGTATATCTACATATACGCATGTATGTATGCGTGATGCTAATTTCTTTGTGTGGTTGTATATATAATATAATATATATATATATATATATATATATATATATATATATATGTATACATATATATATATATATATATATATATATATATATGTATACATATATATATATATATATATATATATATATATATATAGTAGTTCTTTATGTATAAATTCATACGGTACACACACACACGCATATATATATATATATATATATATATATATATATATATATATATATATATATATATTTATATACTGTATATATATATATATATATATATATATATATATATATATATATATGTGTGTGTGTGTGTGTGTGTGTGTGTGTGGGTGTGTGTATACAGTATGAATTGGTATGTGTGTCTATGTATGTATATGTGATTTTGTATCTATCTGTGTGTTTTTTCCTGAGCATCCATATATTTGTGTTTGCCTTGTAAAGCGCATTGTAATATATCTTCAAGAACTTATTACCGATATTTCATAAGTAAAATAAGTATAAGTTAGATATAGTTGCATGAAAATACCGAGGCTATAAGAGATTTAGATGGGACTAGAACATTAGTTATAATTAGATGATTAATTACTTGGTTGATTGTGATAAGAAAAACGAAAGAACTTTAGAGAACCAACAAGCAGAATGAACTTGATCCTATGTTTTCATAATTTGGAGATCACTTATTGATATGACTATTTCTCTAATTTAAAGAGTCTCTATCTGTTCATAGTATTATGTCATATACATAAGTATTTGTTCATGTTTTTATACTGTGACATATCTTGCAGTTTTTTATTACTGATATTAACAATTATATATTTTTTTATTTTTTTCCGAATCAGCTTGATTCTTTATAGTTTAAAGACTTCCTTCTTACTGCATTTGCTCTTAGATTGGAGTATTCCATGACTCCCTCATTCTCATTAACCTGGAAAATAACGTTTAATTCTATAGGGCTGTATAACTCTGAGCTTTTGTTCACTTCGTTCCATTTGGATTATAGGCATTATATCGTCACTTTATTCTCTTTGGCTGATGAAATATCATTGGCAGGTTTTATCTTTTGACTGCTGCTGTTTTAGTGTCCTTGGTTTGCATTTTTGAGTTTTTGTCAAAACGGTTTAAAGGCCGGTGGTGAGAGATTTTGTCCCCCCTCCTCCCTCCTCTAGACAATTACAAGGTTAAATATAGAGTTTATCATCCGTAGACTGTTGATGCACATTGTTATTATTGTACTGAGATCTTAGGAAAATGACGTCAAAATTAGTAGGAAATTCACTTTCGGAATAGTCTTATATTTTATAGATGAAGAAATTCGCGGGATATTGCAAAACAATTATTCCATTACAGTTATTTGAGAAGAGGAATGGAGTTGTATGAGGTAGTGAAATGGTAATTTCACATTGTTCTGACAAAATAAGTAAAAATCGGTCACTGAAGACATATCTGTAAGACATGATTACTTTGCGACATTTTTTCCGCAGTCAAGTTATGGCATTTCTCAAGATTTTAGTTTCCTGCTCTCCGAGATGATTTCCTCCCTTGATAACAAGAGGCTGCTCATCTCCCTGGCCTAACGCCATGAAAACAGTATTTATTTTCTCAGTCTCCTTTTGAATTAGGGGATTAGTTTTAAGGGCCGCGCAGATTCATAAAGTTTAATGCTGCTGACCTCGAGTGTCCTACTAGTACAGGGGTTACTTTTTTCTCTTTCATGGTTTCGACCTCGCGACTGAAGAAGAAAAAACATAGTATGATTTTGATAACAATGACTCCTGTCGATTTCATTTTTTTTCATGAATTTTATAATATGGACAGCCACAGAATTATATGTTGCCATTTTCAATGAAGAAGCTCTAGTGTATAATTCTTTTAAAACTCGGAGTAAGGTATTTTATATTTAATATAATGAAATGCACTCGAAAGAGTCTAAACAAACGTTAAGACACTTATACGCAACGCAGCCAGAAAGGGCCGATAGCTAGGAGAAGGCTCTTGTCTTTAAACGCATTCCCTCACTGATGCCAGATCTCCACTGATCATCAGCTTCGCTCTAACCCCTTCCCCATATCTCTCTCTCTCTCTCTCTCTCTCTCTCTCTCTCTCTCTCTCTCTCTCTCTCTCTCTCTCTCTCTCTCTCTCTCTGCCTTTTCTTTCAAGAAGTACCAGTTCACGTTGTAGAAAACTGCCTTACCTTGGCTATTGAGGGTGGCCATATGGCGGCCATGAAGCATGGGAGCTGTTCACTGGAATTTTACCTCATTGGTGGCGTGAACAAAAGTTAGAATTAAGTTGTATAAAATTTCGGAAATGCACCAATTTATATAGAAACAAGAAAGAAACAAAAACAGAGACAGGTTAATGAGGTGGAGCTGGGTTGGAGAATGAAGGCAAGTCACTGATTTGTGGAGATGTGGCATACTGTATGTGGGGGAATCCGTTTAAAACCAGGTGTCCTCCCCTACTGGCCCTTTCATGCTGTGTTGAGCATGAAAACATAAAATCATCCCAACACTTGTTGCAAGAGGTAATAAAAATTTGTTAAGGGACATAGTGCGTTATTAGAGTAGACTCGTAACAAAAGATAATCCCTACTACTACTACTACTACTACTACTACTATGAATTTCAGAATCTCATAACTTTTAGTTTTTCTTTAACGGGAAGCTGCTTTGTTAATAACAGTTATTTAGCTAATTTATTCATGTATGTACACTCGTTTAAGAATGGGTGTAAATAATTGCAACAACACATTCTGCCATCAAATGTATGAATACTATTCCCCGGAGAGAGAGAGAGAGAGAGAGAGAGAGAGAGAGAGAGAGAGAGAGAGAGAGAGAGAGAAGAACATACACATGAATATGTATGAGTATGTGGTGGCAATAACATGCTCTGCGGTTTGTATAGGTATTACGAGAGAGAAAGTACACACAATTACAAGTGAATATATGGTGGAAAATAATGACTAGAACACGTTTTATCCATAAATGTAGAGAGAGAGAGAGAGAGAGAGAGAGAGAGAGAGAGAGAGAGAGAGAGAGAGAGAGAGAGAGAGTTTGGTATCTAAATCGTGAAAAACACTGACACTCGGATAAGTTGTAAGGAATCTTGTGAGGTCCTGTGTTTTCGGAGATAAAAGGCTTGTACCTGACGACGTTCCTCGAGGAAGGTGTGTGTGTGTGTGCGTGTGTTCGTCGTGTAACGCTGGACCCTTTGGCGTCGGAGGGCAATAGAGTCTAGACGAGAGAGATTTGGTTGAAGTCTCCAGTCCTGCAAGAATGGAAGAGTCAGTCCCTTTTGCGCCGACTCTGCCATAGATTTATGTAACGGACGACTGATACGAAAATGTATCATTGATAATATTAGTATTAATGATACTAGAGATGGTAATTGAAGTTACCCGTGTTATATTTGGTATGATCTTATGTATACCTGTTTTCAGTTTAATGATTGATTGATTGATTGATTTAGGCCTTTGGGTCTGAAGGCTTGCCATTAGGGCCTAGGAGGCCATTCAACACGGAAAAATCCTGCTGTTGTAATATAAAGGAAAAGTTAAGAAGCTGGACAGCTAGGGAGGAGGGAAGTGGGAACGGATAGTAAAGTAAAAGTCCTGTTCTAAAGACCTTTCAGTAATGCCTAGCTGAAAGACACACGAGCGTTACTGTGATACTTCAGCGTGAAATGACTGTGTAATGACTATCTGACATTTTTAGGCTAATGCATAGATAATTACGTAGATGTGACGTCGTGTGTAGCGATGGATGTTTATTATTTTTCCTTTAGCTTTAGTTTACATAGGCCTATTTTCTCAATTTCTGTTCATATATTATGTAACATCTTGCTTTGCCGACCAGGTTAATGTGTATACGTTTTGAGTAATAATGATAACAATAATAATAGTAATAATGCAAAGTTTGGTGTTTGAATAATCATAATGTTACTGTATATTATTGTTCTAGTGTTGCTAATGTCATCAAGAAGTTTAATAAAATCTCAGATGAATGATTTCTTATTTTGAATGACAGCAATTAGGAATTGCTTCAAATTCACTACGATGGATTTTAGAGTAAGAATCACTCCAGCTTCACCTTTGGAGGGAGTTCAATTTACAGAACCTCTCGGACAGTAATCTCATCGCTATTTGAACGGCTAATCCTCTTCACCATAAAACTAACCCCAGACTTGGTAGGAGGAGTTGGTGGGCTGAATATGGGCTAAAGGGTTCTGGTGATGAAAGGGAGGAATTGGTGGGCGGGAGGAGAGAGAGAGAGAGAGAGAGAGAGAGAGAGAGAGAGAGCTTGAATGTGGGTTGATGTCTAGCGGCATTTAGAAGTCAAATGGCCTCACCATCTTAGGTGTGATTGATTGGTCTATTCCTTTCGTCTTGAATGTTTTCATTTCCTAAGTGTGGTTGGGTTGAATTTTTTTTTTCTTCTACCCGAGGTTCAGTGTTCGATCTCTTTCAGTTACAGTAATGTGGGCTCTGTAATTGAAAAATTCCGTTAATGAAGTTCTAAGTTCAGTTGGGATTTACATATACGGCCCTTAAATTCCGTGGAATCTTCGCCTTGTTTCTCATAAAAAGTCTGCATATCAAAAGGACCGCCAGGCGGCAGAAGACAGAAGACCACTGCAAAATCTTGTTCTTACTGCTATCCGTATTACTGCCTCCAGGTATCTCATACCTGAAAATTGAAAAAAAAAAAAAATGAAGAGAAGATAAGAGTTTAATCCATTGCAGGTAGCGATAAATCGCCCTTTGAAAAATATTTGTAGAGAAATTATCGACCATGAAAGAAAATCAGAACAAGGCTTTAAGAAAGTTCACGTTTTGTTAAAGGATAGTCAGAAATTTTACAGTTTAAATTTCGATATATGAAGTTGTTACTTTTTTTTATACAAAATTAAGTTTTTTCAATTCGGTCTCTGTTGTACGTTACCCCGATAATTTTTCTATTTAAGGAAAGAAATGCAATTTTACTTAAAGTATAATAGAATATCGCAAGATTCTGGCAAAGTCTGAGTACTAATATGCTGTATATCAAGATACATTTTGACATTTCGTTGAATTATTCCAACAACCAAGAAAGCATATAGAGCTGTCTCAAAATACATTTTAGAGGTTTTTAAAGGTTGCTCATGAATGGCAGAGGCAAGGTACTGGGAGTGGCAATGCTCTAGGACCAAGGAGGGCCAGGCAATAGCTGCCAATGACTCGGCAGGTAGACCTATAGGCTACCCCCAAACCCCTCATCCTTAGCTCACAAGGATGGTGTGATTGCAGACACTACACGAAACTATCGAGTTTGAGTGGGACATCATCTCCCGTCCAGCAGAATTCCAAACAGGGGCTTCTCCAATAGTCCACTTCATCCCAAAATACTAGGAAATTACAGTAGTTTCCAGTTGCCCAATATATTATAGTTCATTACGGAGATGCCTGTCCTCCTCCACGTGAATAAGATCAGTAATTATTAATATTATTATTACTTGCTGCGCTACAACCCTAATTGGAAAAGCAAGATGCTCTAAGCCCAAGGGCTCCAACAGGGAAAATAGCCCAGTCAGGAAAGGAAATAAGGTAATGAATAAACTGCAGGATACGTAATTAATAATTAAAATAAAATATTTTAAGAACAAAAACATTAAAATAAATTTTTCATATATAAAGTATCAGAATTTAAAAAACAAGAGGAAGGGAAGGGTGTGCCTGAGTGTACTCCAAGCAAGAGAACTCTACACCAAGACAGTGGAAGGCCGTGGAACAGAGGCTATGGCACTGTCTAATACTAGAGAACAATGGTTTGATTTTGGGGTGTCCTTCTCTTAGACCAGCTATTAAAAGTACTGTTATCAGAACTGACTTTTGGAAGAGAGAGAATGGGAGGGGGTCGGTGTTGTACGGACATGTATTGGCCCAAAAATAGAGAAGAAAAGGTTTCTACAGGTAACAGTATTTAGGCAGCACCATTGAAAGCTTATAGCTTAGTGAGGTGTTCATAAACTCACCTTATGACATTAAGAGGACAGTAATGCCATTTTATAACGATATGTCTTGTAATTATATTTTATACTCTATGTTAATTAATTTTTATCGTAATGGTTTTTTTCACTGTACTCACTTTTTTATCTTTTTTACATTCTATACCCTGGTAAATATATTCACATTTCTAATAACAATGAAATAGTTTCCTCCTGTTTTTTACGATTATTTTTAGCATAGAGTCTAAAATATGCCTTTTCCTCAGACACCAATATGGTTCCAAGAACAATTCCAAAGGCAGATATTGGTTCAACATCATGTTGACTGAATCGCCTGTGCTATTTCAAAGGTTCCCCTGAGTACTAAAGCCAAGAGGTCCCGGTTTAATCACTAGTCAAGGGTCCTAGCAATTATTCCTATCGAATCTTTGGCCTTTGGAAATGTGATTTATTTGACTTGATGCTTCGACTTGATGGGTCTTTAGTCTATAAGCAAAGGGCAGCGACTCGTAAACCCAGGATGATGAGGCCAACTAAGGGATTCGGATCGGACCGCTTACGTTCTTGTGATTGTTCTTTTGTTCGATTCTCTCTCTCTCTGTCTCTCTCTCTCTCTCTCTCTCTCTCTCTCTCTCTCTCTCTCTCTCTCTCTCTCTCTCTCTCTCTCTCTCTCTCCGATATAAAATGTAAAGCCTGGTCCACCCTTGCTTCCGGTGGATATGTGAAAGAAATTTCCCATTGTTTCACTGAGCATGAAATTCATGTGTTTTCATATTCACACAATTGTTACAGTTTTATAGCGTATTCACCCTTTTCATCATATTTGTATTGTATTTAAATGTGTACTTATATAGAGTTCTGATCTAGAAATAAATTCGATATGTGAATTCCTGCCAACAAATACAGGAGAAGGTAACATATGTCACAAGTGCCAGTGTATGCGCAAGAATTTATCGAGAATATATGACAGACGTTTGATGAAACTTGATGGTAATCTTCTCAGGGTGACTTCATATAGAGGATTTGTTATCACGGATGCCACATAGCCTTTCGTTGAATTGCCTAGTTTCATGATTAAAAATTAAGGCTAGAAATTATCTGTCGCAGTTAGTTTTATGCAACCAAGTCATTTCTCACTCGTAACGTGGCATTGAAAATAAAATTACACTGGCTATGTATTTCATGGACACATTTCTCCTCTTCACCATCATCATCATCTTCTTCTTCTTCTTCTTCTTCTTCTTCTTCTTCTACTTCTTCTTCTTCTACTTCTTCTTCTTCATTTCTTCTTCGTCGTCTTCTTCTTCTTACTGTTATTATTATTATTATTATTATTATTATTATTATTATTATTATTATTATTATAAGTTTTAAATCACAGAAAGGGGTATTCAATCTCGAAGCACAAATATTTCATTGAAAAGAGGAGAAAAAGATTCATATTGTACTCCTTATCAATGCGAAGTAGAACCCCTCTCTCTCTCTCTCTCTCTCTCTCTCTCTCTCTCTCTCTCTCTCTCTCTCTCTCTCTCTCTCTCTCTCTCTCTCTCAACTGTTTGCTGAGAGTTCATTTGAAGTGAGATTTGACCATTGTTGCTGAGGTATTAGCATACAATGGATTAGTCAGACCGGTTACTGAATAAGAGAACCCCATTTTGGAATACTGTACGGGAAAAAAACCCTGGACTGAAACTGGCTGATGCTGGAACGGTCTTCTGAGCTCAGTGTAGTGCGGTAGGCCGCCATTAGATTTGCTGGAGTCGCTGCAAATTGACAGGTGTAGACGTTAGAGAGGACTCCATCTAAATGTGACTCCTGGAGTCACTTGAAATTATTTTCATAGCACTCCCAAGTCACTTCAAACTAGTTTTATAGCACTCCCAAGTCACTAGAAACTAGATTCATACCACTCAATCACTTTAAACTAGTTTCTATCACTCCCCAGTCACTTGAAACCAGTTTCACAGCACTCACAAGTCACTTGAAACTAGTTTTATAGCACTCTCCTGTCACTTGAAACTAGATTCATACCACTCAGTCACATAAACCTAGATTCATACCACTCAGTCACTTGAAACTAGTTTCATATCACTCCCCAGTCACTTGAAAACTAGTTTCATAGCACTCCCTAGTCACTTGAAACCAGTTTCACAGCACTCACAAGTCACTTGAAACTAGTTTCACAGCACTCAAAAGTCACTTGAAATTAGTTTCGAAGCACCCACAAGTCACTTGAAAATAGTTACACATCGTGACTCACCAGTTACTTAAAACTAGTTTCCTAGCACTCCCCATCAGGTTGAATGAATCCCATTTTTGATGGTCAAAATATAAATAATATATGAGTAATTTAATTTTTATTACATTTCAAGTTTATGAGGTGTGTTGCCATATTGGCTCATCCGGGAGGATATCCAGGAGCTTGCCTAGCCTATGATTAAATTTATGTTCTGGTTGATTTGTAATGGTTAAGATGCAGGTAGGTAGAGAGTTCTTGAAGTTAAAGGCGTTACACCAATTAATGATGGATGAGCAGTCTCAGCCGGGTTTTGGTATAGAGATAATGGATAGAACATCCGAGGGCAAAGGTGCCTAATTGTAATGTGCAATATAAGTTGGAAATTTTAGAACAAAAAACAATTTGATAAATTAGATTTCTAAATGGAATTTTAGAAACAAAAATGGATGAATTAGATTGCTGATTGGAATTAAAAAAATGAATAAGTAGATTTCTAAATGGAATTTTAGAAAAAAAAGAATTTGATAAATTAGATTTCTAAAATCTCTCTACATGTTTACTTTGGATAACTCGAAGATTCATCACATTATGTCAAAAACAACAAGCTCAGAGAATTCAATTTTTCGGTTTTTTACTTATCATGTATTCTAGTTGAGTTATTTGGCCAGTGAGGTTTAGAGATGATGTTGGTAAGCAATTAAAGGTTTAAAGGGCGCTCATAAATGGCAGAGGCAAGGGACAGAAACAATGCCCTATCAAGCAGGTAATGCCCTAGAGACTGACCATATATACATATTATCAGCGCCCAAGCCCCGTCTCCACCCAAGCTAGGACCAAGGAAAGACAGGCAATGGATGCTGATGACTCAGCAGATAGACCTATAGGCTCCACCAAACTCCCCGTCCTTAGCTCCTAAGGATGGCGAGGTTGCAGCGACCAAAGGAACAAACTAGTTTAAGCAGGACTCGAACCCCAGTCTGGTGTTCACCAGTCAGAGACGCTACCACATTGGCCACCTCAACCTTATATATGATTTGTGTAATAAATGTTTTAAATGTCGAAAATACCGTGTGTTTGGTGCTGACTGTTCTCAGCACTCATTCAGACTTCTTATCGGTGTCAATGACCTTAGATGTCAGGATGCCAGAAAACCTCAAATCAATCAATCAATCAGACTTCATATGTTAATTTGCCAAAATGGAGAAAACCATTTCTGTCTTCGGAGGTGATGACTGTCTAATCTTTCACTTGGTGCTTTATGGCAATGGCATTTCCATGTAGATCAAGGTGGTGAATTCATTTCAGGGATTTGTTAACTAAAGTCTGGGTTTAAATTGACTCCTATTCAAGGAGTAGACACATTCCTTGCCATTTTGACACTTTGCACAGATTCCTCGCTCCCTTTTAAGTCACGGGAATAATCGGAAAGTTATATTATTGAACTTTGCAGATTTATGGGATAGTAGGATAGCTCTCTCTCTCTCTCTCTCTCTCTCTCTCTCTCTCTCTCTCTCTCTCTCTCTCTCTCTCTCTCAGCCTGCGTCTGTCTTGGAAGGATAATTATTCCTCCAAGGCGTCTGTGTAATCTGTACAAATGTAAGAGACGTTATTGTTCCTTAGTTTAATAAGTGGATTGTATGCGTTGAAAATAAGGAATGAAAGGAAAGGATGGTGTATAAACATTGGACCGCTGATGTATAAACACGAGACCGTAAAAGATGTGGCGAATTCGATAAGCGAGCTGTATGGTTTCTGATAACTCAAGTGGTTGTGCTAGCCTCGATGTTCGCGTGAAACACTTCAATTGATGTTCTCATGTTATAACTGTAATATATGAGATTTTGGCATATTCATGGGAGATGTTTAAATTTGATACACTTTGGACAGAAGTTTGAATCTGGATTTGTTTTCTAAAAGGGAGTTCAGTGTTTCCTCATTGGTAAGAGTTAAGAGATTTAGAGATGAAAGTTTGAACTAAAAAAAAAAAAAAATGCACATTTTACTAAATAGGGTGATTTTTTTTTTTAAATTATATTTTCTCGAATATTGTACTAATGGCCAGGAATAATATATTGATTTCTAGGGAATATAGTTGAGGCAATTTGCTTTACTTTTTAACAAATCCATTGATTTTTCTACTCTAGACTAGTTTCAAATATTATTTATATAGAAAGGACTACAATGGATGATTTTGTTAAGCAAAACGGATAACTCATTCAAAGCAGTATATTCCAGTTGCTTTGGCGCATCGACAAGGGCCAGTGAGATTGTATAGATCTAAATCTTGGTATAAATATCAAATACATTACCAAGTACATTTGTCATGTACAGCTCATATGCATTCATGTAAGCCTACACTTATGTTATTATTAATTTACAAAGGTAGTTTTTTATATTACCATTTATATTTTATTAATGTGT
>NC_090725.1:289227155-289229655 GCF_036898095.1 Palaemon carinicauda
TCTCTCTCTCTCTCTCTCTCTCTCTCTCTCTCTCTCTCTCTCACATAAAACAGTCAACTAACAACTTAACAGACAGGTAATTCCAATAAGGTCTTACTAGGTTTTCGAGTAAAGACATCCATACCTACGTTTTCATTACCTGGTCCAGGAGTCGAACTTGGACCTATCAATTGTGAGTCACGGAAGGCACCGTTACTGCACATGAGAAGGAAAGAACAATTGGTAAGGAACAATTAGAAATTTTCAAATAAAACAGAGAAAAAAGGCGACCGAGATTCAAGTCGGAATTAGGTTAAAAAAAAAAATGGAAGTTCCTGCGGATGTGGTCAAGGCTGAGGCAGCCTTCCCTCGAGTGGCATTGGACACAGGGGGCACGGTGGGCATGGGTATGGGGTCAGAGGGCCTAATGGCTCACACGCACACTCATCTCGATGGCTGGCTGGCAGCGAAATCTTTGGGAGAGGGCCGAGAAGACGGGTCACGGTGCCTGGCTAGTTACAATGGTGCCATTGTTGCTGAAGTGACGCTGCCGAGGTTTCCCAAATCCCATTGCTGGGTTCTGCTATTAACCGTCTCTCCCTCTCCCTCTCCCTTTCTCTCTCTCACTCTCTCTCCCTTCTCCCCTTTCAGCTGCTAGATGTGTTCTTCTATTCTCATTTATCTTCGTTTTAACTGACTGTATATGTCGACATAACTACTAAAGCCTCCATTCGAGGTTGAACGCGAATAAGTAAGATTACTTCTCTTATTGTTCCCTCCTTCTGCTGTGATCATTATGTTTCTGGGATTTTTTTCGAAAACATTCGTACGTATTTTTTAAAGTTATATTCAAAACAAAAATCATATCCAATTTTCTCTTGTGGTTGGTGGAAAAATTTTTGTTAAATATAATTGGTGCTTTTAATATTTTCACAGCTATAAAATTATCATTTTTAAATTTGTCTTCAAGATTCCTAGAATCTCATAAATCATTAAAGTTTTTTTAAAGGTTCAAATAGAATCTCATATCCTCCTTTGAAGGAATATATCACGTTTGTGGTTTCAACGATCATTAATCTAACCACTTTATTGTTTACCTTTTCTTTCACTGAGAATGATTAAAGTATGAAAATAAGTTTTATTACTGTAGAATTTAATTCCATCCTTTTAGACTAGAGGATGATATAACACTTTATTATTATCATTAATCGCTAAGCTACAGCCCTAGTTGGAAGAGCAGAATGCAATAAGCCCAGGGGCTCCAACAGGGAAAATAGCCCAGTGAGGAAAGGAATCAAGGAAAAATAGAATATTTCAAGAACAGCAACATTAAAATAAATAAACTTGCCGCTAAATCAACTCACTGACTTATTTTTCTTTCATTCATCTTTCTCGAGGAAGAAAGACATCGCCATCTCAGATTCCGGAGAATTGCAATTTACTTGACTCCCTTTTTTCTCTCTCCTCTCGTTTTCCTTTAGGTGACCGAATTTCGAAACACTGTGGTTAATTCTCATTAGTCTCACAAGGGAGTGTCGAACTAGATTTGCAATAGCGTTAATACCACGACGAATCTATTGTGGTAAGATTTTAGACTTGGATTTTTGTTCTCCGGAAATTATTTCATTGGTTTTTTATTCGTGTTTGACTTATCTGGGATCATCGAAGAATTGACAGCCAAGTAAGTGATCACATTTTCCTGTATAAATACGATAGCTTTGAACAGTATATTCTTTCTTATTGTGAGTCCGTCGATGTTACTAACAAGACGAGAGTAGCTTACTAACTCCAATCGACAAGTCTTTTGTTTTTGTTTTTTTTCGTGTCTATAATACATACTGTACATACACACACACTATATATATATATATATATATATATTATATATATATATATATATATATAATATATATATATATATATATATATACATACATATATATATGCACAAGCATATGTACACACATACACACACACACACATATATATATATATATATATATATATATATATATATATGTATATATATACATCTATATATCATTATTATTAAATGCTAAGCTACAACCCTAGTTGGAAAAGCAGGATGCTATAAGCCCAGGGGCCCCAACAGGGAAAATAGCCCAGTGAGGAAAGGAAACAAGGAAAAATTAAATATTTTAAGAATAGTAACAACATTAAAATAAATATATCCTATATAACCAATAAAAACTTCAACAAAACAAGAGGTATATATATATATATATATATATATATATATATAATATATACATGTGTGTGTGTCTGTGTATGTATAGATATATGTACAGGTGTGCGTATGAGTTTATATATATATATATATATATATATATATATATATATATATATATATATATATATATATATATATATATATATATATATATATAAAATACATATATATGTATATACACACACAAATATAGCTACAGTATATATGTGTATATGTATGCATATTATAAGCTCCAACTGTTCTGTTTGTTCATCGAGCTAATCTTCTTAA
>NC_090725.1:289234655-289242155 GCF_036898095.1 Palaemon carinicauda
GATTAGCTTAAGTTATAGCCTACTTTTCATTATTATTCCCGCCTGTGTTAATGAAGGTCCGCGGTCCATTAACTGATTCTGTTTAGCATAAAATGCGGTCTTCAAGCACGTCGTAGAATTTAGTTTCGTTTTGTAACTGTCCAAGAGTTTTTCTATTTGATTTTCACGTGTCATGCTTGCCCGAAGCTTCGATCTTGCACAGTCATTACCATTTTGCCACTAACGTAATGTTAAAGACTTTTATGACCTCGACCGATGTGATGCCAGTTTTCAGTCAATTAGTAAATCATCAAGTTAATCAGTTTATTCATCGAAAAACGAAAATATTGTTTTTTATTTTCAAATATAACTGAAAATGGATATCCACTTGCATTTTTATTGTGTTTTGAATCTTGATTTAAAGAATATCTGGCTATCAGGAAGTCTATCATGGGAATAATAATTTACTTCATAAATAAATTTATTATAACTTATATTTCAACGTGAATTACTGTCAAAGGTTGACTTGTAAATTTGTTGTTTTTGTTAATGTTATTGTTGACATTGGAAGTGTTGTATGTTGTTATAAAGGGACATTAATCCAAACATAAACCAAATAAGCAATTAGTTTTCCAATGGTACCTTTTCGAGATTGTGTTTAAAGAGATTAAGTAATTGGTTGTCGGTACTTCGTATATTCATTAAAGTGCATTGAAGAGAAGTGTAGTAAAACACCTTAAAATTATGTGTTAAACAAGCAAGTTACTAAACTACAAAGTAAATAAACACCGATCACTTTTAGGTGCTGTCAAGTTTAGACGTAAGAAACAAGGGTAGTACCGGACTGTAAAGGATACCCATTCATGCCCAGGGCATCTCTCCTCACTCTAATGGACGCCATCTGGGGTTGTTGAACATTTGCACTCTGGATGGCCCAGGGAGAAATGGGTGTTTTCTATTAGCACTATGAAATGGAAATGGGTTTGAGAGGAGAGAGAAGTGTAAAAACGCCACTTGTGATAATGAGAGAGAGAGAGAGAGAGAGAGAGAGAGAGAGAGAGAGAGAGAGACTTTCTGAGGCTGTACTAGTCAGCACCATCCTTACTAGGCTGTTTGTTCTGCGCAATCAGACAAAAGTCTCCCACCATCACCAATCCACACTGGTCAGCTGGGTGATGGAAATTGGTATACTCAGATATGAATAATATGGCTTTTGTCCTGCACTGGAGTAGAAACTACTGTATTTGTTGTTGTTGTCGTGTATATATATATATATATATATATATATATATATATATATATATATATATATATATATGTATGTATGTATATAATAAATTATATATATATATATATAAATATATATGTATATGTATATAATAGATTATATATATACATATATATATAATTATATATATAAATGTATATATATATATACATATATATATATATATATATATATATATATATATATATATATATATATATATATATGTATGTATGTATGTATGCACCAGCAAGGATCAACCACCTGATATCTTAGAAGTTGTCACGGTCGGGTTGCTATCCCCACGCTCTGCGAGTCTGCTTTTTTCTTCTAAGATATAAATAGACATGTATGTGTTTCCTATCCTGTTACAAATCAAAAGCGGTCTAAGTTTGACGCAAATATGCTAATTATTCAATATTAATGGTAAGATATTGTAAGAAATAACAAGATTTATGGAAATAGATGGAAAAAACTGTTCTCTCTTATTGCTTGAGGTAAGGATTTTCTTTAAAAAAAAAAAAAAAAAAAAAAAAAAAAAAAAAAAAAAAAAAACGGAATTTTCATATTACACCTGTTTTCCCACAAGTTTTCCAATAATTCCTATTTCGAACTAGGATGTGCATTGCTTATTAAAGGATGTATCATTTACTCTCCTTAGTTGCCCCTCCCGTTGGCCTTTGCCTTTTTTATAATAATTTTTTCTCATTACTAAAGCCGAAGTGCTGCTTCCAGCAATAAGGGGCCCAGCTTGCTGGAACAAACTAACTCTGGAAATAAGAAAATGTATAAATGTTAGTTCTGATTTATTCAAAAAGAAACTTAAGCAATATTTTTTTAAATATTACTTGAATGTATATATATCCTAGATTTTTACAATCCAATTATTGTGAATTTTATGTAAATAATTTATATTGTTATGTAACAGAATAACCATTTTATAATGAAATAAAGGTTTTTGACTTTGACTCTCTCTCTCTCTCTCTCTCTCTCTCTCTCTCTCTCTCTCTCTCTCTCTCTCTCTCTCTCTCTCTCTCTCTCCCCAACCTTTTTGCCCTCATTAACATTCGTTCTATATGTCCGAATTCTAAGACTCATGGTCCATTCATCTTAAACTTGAATCCTGTTCATTAATCACCTTGTCCTTTTTCTGATTAATTACCACACTTAAAATATTTTATTTTTCTTTATTTCCTTTCCTCACTGGGCTATTTTCCCTGTTGTGGCCCCTGGGCTTATAGCATTCTACTTTTCCAACTAGGGTTGTAGCTTAGCATTTAATAATAACAATAATAATAATTCATTTCATTTACAGTCTATTTTAAACTAGAGAGAAACGTTTAGTGATTTTAAATCGTATTTATGCACGGGCACATGTACACATGTATATGTGTATACACACACACACACATATATATATATAATTAGTTTTGTGGGTTTCAGCATCATATAACTTATGTAAATAACTAGTTGATATCCTTAATCCTATGGTTGTCACCATCCTAGTGTCAGACGCAAGAAACAATGTAGACTTAATTAGCGAAGTAAATAGGCCTGTCAGTTTTGTGGTTGTATCATTATTTACTACTTAAGTACCCATTGATGACTTGTTGGAATTTTTTTCTGATAACTTAGAGAAAATTGAATGTACCATTTTTTTAATAAATTAATAATAGTATTAATTACTTGTATCAAACATCGTCAATTTGAATTTAATTGAAAACTTCATACCCACGGAATGCATCATATCCATTGTAATTCAAATTAAGATTTTATAATATTCAGGTCAAGGTCTTGAAAAGAGAGTTGAACAGCATAAGAAAAGTGTAAGATATGGTCAAGATGTTAACGTAATGATTGTTTACTTTAGATATGTATGCCATACAGGTAATTGTTGATATGTAAAGAAATTAGTTCATTTAATAACTTATTGGAAAGAAATGTCATAAAGTTCAGCTTTATAAAAGAAAGTTTCCAGGATTTAAATATAGATGATGACATATACAAACCAGATGCATTTACATGCAAAGAGATCTGCAAGGTTTATAAATTTCGATTTCTTTAAGTTGACCTGACTAGGAATACCTGGTTTCTATTTTTAGGAAATGTGTGCTCATATTGTGTATATATATATATATATATATATATATATATATATATATATATATATATATATATATATAGGCCTATATATATATATATATATATATATATATATATATATATATATGTGTGTGTGTGTGTGTGTGTGTTTGTGTAATATTCATCATTTTCATATGTACTACTGTATCATACATATGTTGGCTATATGTAATTGTATATGAATATGTGCATATCCTTTAGTGCCACTTACATGTGGGTTTATATATATATATATATATATATATATATATATATATATATATATATATATATCAGCATACAAAAAAGTTTAAATATATGTGTATATGTAAATATACACATGTGTATATGTACATTTATATATGTGTACATATATGCATATGTGTACACTATGTAATTGTATTTTGAAAAACTATTTAAGGTAAACTCTAATCAGTGTAAATAAATTGTTCTTAACTATTTGAAGGCCTATAAAACGCACAGACCTCTGTACTGTCCCTTTGACTGATCCAACTCTGCTAATGGGACACGAGCTCCTCCCACAAAGGCACCAAAGCGTTGTCGTAAAGGCAGGAGGTACAGCTCCTCTAATGTTTTGTTCTACGAATATTTGTGTGTTTGTTTGTACTCCCTCTGTACCATATACATTGTAGAAACCTCCATCAAATAAATAAATTTTCTTGACGAAGTCGTAGAGTCAAAACTGTTAGGATTCACACAGTATTTTTAGTTTTCCTTTTGGCTTATTGCATCTGAGTAAATAATGTGTCTATCTATCTATCTATCTATATATATATATATATATATATATATATATATATATATATATATATATATATACATACACACACATTTATATATATATATATATATATATATATATATATATATATATATATATATATATTTGTGTGTATTTGTGTGTATTTGTCTGTCTATCTGTCAGTGGGGAGAGAGAAAGAGTTTAGAATTATTTCACCCCTGTAGGTTAAGGATTACCTCGTTGATACCCTTCCGTTTTGATGGTATACAACTATTATGACGGAGATAAACACTCGCGTCTATTTCCTTCTCTCTTCTATAACCATCTTTTTTTCTCTCTCTCTCCACCCTTTCTGCGACCCGCAACGGTCGGTTAAGAACTAGATACTTAATCGCTATAGAGAGAGAGAGAGAGAGAGAGAGAGAGAGAGAGAGAGAGAGAGAGAGAGAGAATGAATGAGAATTACCATTCTGAAATGGTTCATAATGTCTCGATCCCTACAAGTGTGACAAGATGCTGATGGGTGTACTTGTCTCCATCCCTTACTCTCCTTACCCCGAAATCCATAGTCGTATAATTTCAAGATGTCCTTCAGAAACAACAAAGATAAAACCTACCCTAAATTTTATGAGAGCAGTGGATAATGGGAAAGCCATCTTATTGCCCCCTTTTTTTTAGCCAGGGTCCAAATAATTATGACCCAGATTGGTAGCGTCTCTGCCTGGTGTTTGCCAGTCGGGGATTCGAGTCCCGCTCAGTCTCGTTAGAGCCATTAGATCCTGCAACCTTACCATCCTTGTGAGCTAAGGTTGGGGTATTTGGGGGAGCCCATAGGTCTTTCTGTTGAGTCATCAGTAGCTATTGCCTGGCCCTTCCTGGTCCTTGCTTGTGTAGAGAGGGGCCTTGGGCGGTGATCATATATATGGTCGGTCTCTAGGGCATTGTCCTGCTTGATAGGGCAATGTCAGTGTCCCTTGCCTCTGCTAATCATGAGCTGCCTTTAAAATGTTAAACCTTTAAGAGAAAAGGTAGAGAAGAAGAACCTCAAGTTGTCTTGTATTGAGAAATAACATTCGAGTCATACCATGAAATAATGGCATGTTTATGTCTCGCTTGTTATCCCGGTTTGGTTTTCTTATTCGGAGATAAGACGTAACAAATGACACTTTAATGTTCAGGCTGTGTTTTTGTTTGTTTGTATTTGATGTTTTTATGGGACGTTTTATTTTTGTAAATATTAGGGAGATAGAACCGTCACCTTGTGTATTTGTTTGTGTTGCGTTGTGTTTGTGTTTGTGTTGCGTAACGGTCGGTGTTGCGCTCTTTTTGTTCACTCATGGTGTCCAGCACTTGACAAATTAGTTGTTTGATGCAATGTTTTATTCCTACTTATGATTCACCATTCTTCTACCTTGTAAAAGACACGTTGCTTAGTTTATATGGTTATATTATATTTGCTTACATGTAATATTATGCGTCGCCAACCTCATTTCTCGTTTACTTGCACGACATATTATTATTATTATTATTATTATTATTATTGTTATTATTATTATTATTATTTGCTAAGATACAGCCCTAGTTATAAAAGCAGGATTCTCTAAGCCCAAGGGCTCCTATAGGGAAAAATAACTCAGTGAGGAAAAGAAATAAGGAAACAAATAGGATAGTGTGCCTGAGCGTATCCTCAAAAAAGAGAATATTCCTAATGTTATCTTAATAAACACACTAGGAATTGTTATTATTATTATTATTATTATTATTATTATTATTATTATTATTACTTCCTAAGCTACACTAGTTGGAAAAAAACAGGATACTATAACCCCAAGGGCTCCAACAAGGAAAAATAGCCAATTGAGGAAAGAAAATCAAGAAACAAATAGGATAGTGTGTCTGAGTGCACGATCAAACAAGAGAATATTCTTAATGTGATCATAATAAACACACTAGGAATGTATCACGTAGGTACGAAGAGACACAGGACCTGGTGTATCAGTTAACCGTGTACCCAACCATACTCATTTTCGGAGATCCTGCCCTGTGTTATCATGATCTAAATGAGCGAGTTGGGTCTTAGCTACAGTCTACCGTTTTCTTTGTACTAGATTATAGCCAGAGATAATGCCCTCTAGTTTCTAGTCTAGACAGACTAGTGAAAAGAAGAGACCAACCATCTCATAAAAACGACCTTTTCTGTCATTTTCAGTATCTGTCTGTTTGTGTCCTTTTCTTGTCGAAATAGTAATTTACAATCGTTATTTTTTTCCCTTTTGGTATTATTCTCCTTTAATTATACTGTTATTTATCATATTTTTTTTCTGTGACCAGTGGTACATTACCGGGCCCAGGTATCCAGTAGGTAAAAATATAATCGCTTTCATAATAAGGAAAGAAAACTGACATTACAAGAGAATTCCGAAGATTGGCGGTTGAGAAGAAAAAAATTAATGGCCGGTCTTGTAAGTAAACAAAAGACAGTAACACGTGCGGGAAAATACTAACGGAAGATAAAAAAGGGAAAATAAACATATGCTAAAATACTCGAAGCTATTTCTGAATACAAAGTTCGAATGGGAAAAATATAATTTAGAAAAGCAATTGGATCAAGAGTAATGAAGTCCGAATGATTAAGGAATAGGATAAGAATTATGAATAGCATTTGAAAATGTAATTGAATAATTCATCATCATCATCATCATCATCATCTCCCACTTCACGCTTCATAGTTTTCAGCCATGTAGACCTGAGAACTATGGGAGGTCCGTGGCGCTAATGTAGACGAATCATGATTACTAAGAATGACTACAATTGAATCATTAGAATAAAGAAAATACGTATGTACATAATTTTCCTCTTGACTTCAGTCCCTAACGAAAGTATTAATAGATATGCTTAAGTAGACCAGCTATTTCCTGAAGTCATTCTCCATCTAGATACATCACGTCGCGCTAAAGAAACATGTATCTTATTGCATACAGCTACTTCAGAATAAATCGACGCTGTAAGATAGGCTAATTACGTTACTTTGTTGGTTAGATGCAATGACGTGCAATAACGGAACAGAATACGTTTGTATACAGGATTTGGAAGTTATAGGGGGGATGGGATGTAACATTGATATTAATGATTTTTATAATATTGCGTATTTAGTAGAAAATTTAAACTATATGTGCGTAGGCTATATATATATATATATATATATATATATATATATATATATATATATATATATATATATATATATATATATACACATAACTCGAAAATATATATGGCTTATTTGAATATGAAAAGTACGTCTAAATGTACAAAATTTATCATATATGTATATATATATATATATATATATATATATATATATATATAT
>NC_090725.1:289247155-289262155 GCF_036898095.1 Palaemon carinicauda
AATTCAAAAGACTATATTCACAGTGATGTTGGGATTACATGTATTAATTAATACTTTTATATATTAACCATTTTGTAGGTATTGTTATATAAATTATTGTCATTAAAGCCAGGCTGACACTTGCACGAAATAGTGGCATGCATTGTCACGACTCGAGTCGTGAACTGGCGTGAACTCGTCATGAACTGGCGTGAAGTGTTCGTAAACCTGTCGTGACGAGAATTTTGAAATGTTCAAAATTTTGGTCACGACAAAATTTCGTGACCGGGTCGTGAACTATGCATGAACCGTTCGTGAACTTGTCGGGAGGATGCGGGAAGTGCGAAACTATGCACAAACTTTGTGTGAACTCGTCGTGAACTCGTCGTGCCAGTTCGTGTCAATGTGGACAGGTCAGCTGTGATTCTGAGGGTTTTTTTTTTTTTTTTTTTTTTTTTCTTTTTTTGAGTTTGTGCCACAAAATGTCACGACTTGCCACGACAAATTCGTGGCAAAAAGTCGTGCAAGTGTCAGGGTACCCTAACTCCTCACGAGCTAGAATGTCCCAACGTGTTGTGAAGAATTGAATTTTTGTGAAGTATTTAAGAGAAAATTGTGGTCCTTAATAATAGGGTTTATTTTCTTATCATACGTCTTATTATATAACAACTTTCAAAGATAAATATGAACTCAAAATTTGATCTGTTATCCGTCTTTCTGTGGTATGATAGTCTTGACATACAAAGTAAAACTCAGTATTTGATCATTCTATTTTAGTTGATAATTTAAAGGATTTTCTATATCAATTGAATATTAGGAGTTATTTTTTTACAGAATGAATAGTAAACATTATTCTGAGGTGCGAAAATTTGTTCAGATGATGAAAGATATTTTACGAGTGTTGTGTTTTCTTCGCTGTCAACATTTTAAATTTTCTTCCTGCTTCTGTTTTCCCTGACACAAAAGACAGGTCATGTAAGATTAAGTTCAGCCTGTATACTTTGTCTTTATTTTCCGGGTTTCTAGTCGGGTATGGCCTATATATATATATATATATATATATATATATATATATATATATATATATATATATATATATATATATATATATTATATATATGTGTGTGTGTGTGTGTGTGTGTGTGTGTGTGTGTGTGTGTGTGTATTAGGTTGACCATTCCTTTTGTGATTTTGTTGAATGAATAAAATCATACAAAACTCTAGACAAAAGTGCGAAACTTAATGCCAGCTCTGAGGTGTACCCCTCTCTCTCTCTCTCTCTCTCTCTCTCTCTCTCTCTCTCTCTCTCTCTCTCTCTCTCTCTCTCTCTCTCACTGTGGATGAAAAGAGTCAGTTTTCAAGATGTTAGATTAGTCCGGCATTGTGCCAGCGCGGACTCTTTACTCTTTCGAGCAGCCCGTAGCCGTTATATAGAGCTTGGCTGTCATACACGAACACAGTCACATGTTTGATGTTGGAGTCAGTAGGGTTAAACCGCGCGCCGGCAGCCCTGGGAAAAGACTGGGCCTAGGGCTTCTTAATTGTAAACCTTCTGAATTTCTAATTTTCCTTTCTATCTTTCTAGGTCATTGCTTAATTAGTCTATTGTATGTTAATCTCCAATATTCCATCTAATTTTGCTTTATCTTATCCTTCCATTGGTTGAACCTCTACCTACTGTATAATTGAGGCGTTCCATTGTTCAAAGTACTATTTTTTATTGCTTCAGTGTCCTCTAAAACTTTCTTTATTATTATTATTATTATTATTATTATTATTATTATTATTATTATTATTATTATTATTATTATTATTATTATCAAAGCTACAACCCTAGTTGAAAGGAACGATGCTATAATCCCTAGGGCTCCAACAAGGAAAAATATCCCTGTGAGGAAAGGATATAAGGTAATAAATAAATTTTATGAGAAGTAATAAACAATTAGAATAGAATATTTTAAGAACAGTACCAACATTAAAACAGACGTTTCATATATAATCTATAAAAGGAGACATGTCAGCCTGTGCAACATAAAAACATTTGCTGCAAGTTTGAATTTTAAATTTCTACCGATTCAGCTACCCGATTAGGAAGATCATTCCACAACTTCAAAAGGGTTCTTGAATATACATTGACTCCAAATCTTTTTTAAAATTAGTTCATAAATCGCTGAGATGTGAGTGTTGAAAAATTCCGGATATTCAAATGGGGTTTTTATTGTGATTTTTACTTTTCCCGCTCGGCGCCTGGAGACTAACAGTATTGTGAACACGGTCTAGGTAATTATCTCAACTGTGAATGTGAATGCCTCAATTATCTCTTTGAATTCACTTGTCTCTCAACTTGACAAGTGTAGATGGCAATTTTTCTGAGTTCATTCAGGTCATTTTAGTAGCAATTATATATGCTAGTCTTATTTTCGTTTGACTACTCTAGACCATTATTTTTTTTTTATCCTTATTGAGGCGTGGTTTATTAATACTTATATTTGTTTTTTTATTGTTGATATGTTACGATTATTATTATTATTATTATTATTATTATTATTATTATTATTATTATTATTATTATTATAAAAAACCAATCGTCCTAATAAATGGCCTATTTGCTTTCTTCATATATGAACTTATGTAGATGCGGAGTTGCAGCAAAAATATCCTTTAATTTTGTATATAATAATGATAATAATAATATTATTATTATTATTATTATTATTATTATTATTATTATTATTATAGAACCCTAAAACATCCATTATATGTAACAGCACATCGTCAAGAAAATGTAGAGCCTGGCTGTTGCCATACACAGCCCCAAAAATTTCAGCCCGGTACACTTCCCCAACCTTTCCTTTTCTCGTCACTTCCTATTTTTTCCCTCATACACTTTTTTTTTTCTTTTTCTTTTTCTTTTTATAAGACGTAGGGGCGTGAAGGTGGGAGTGACACCTGTCACTCCGAAAGCCGGGTTCTGTTACCCTTCTGAAATTGGGAAGTGTCGGACCCCTGTCAACTCGCGTTTGGGGAAATCGAGAGCATTCCTTCGCAGGGTATTAACTTCTCCATATCGCTTATAGGGTACATGAGAAGGGAGGGGTTTTAACCTGTTTCTGCATTAGAAGGAGATTGTAGAATCTCCAGGAGGTTGTAGATTCCAAGTCTCTAGGTGGTTGTAGGGACTAAGTCTCTAGGAGGTTGTAGGGGCTAAGTTTCTAGAAGGTTGTAGAGACTAAGTCTCAAGGAGGTTGTATAGTCTAAGTCTCAAGGAGGTTGTATAGTGTAAGTCTCTAGGAGGTTGTAGAGTGTAAGTCTCAAGGAGCTTGTAGAGTCTAAGTCTCTAGAAGATTGTGCTGTAGAATCTATGTCCCTAGGAGGTTGTACTGTAGAGTCTATGACTCTAGGAGGCTGTAGATTTTAAGTCTTTAGATGGTTGTCGAGTCTAAGTCTTTAATTAAGAGGTTGTAGAGTCTAAGTCTCTAGGCGGTTGTAGAGTCTAAGTATCTAGGAGGTTGTAGTCCAAGTCTCTAAGAGGATGTAGAGTCTAAGACTTTGACCATTGAGAAAAACAAATCTTCATTGATATTTCTGTCAAAAAATCATCAAATACAGTTTTACAGTATCAATGTGAATTTTCTATCCTAATTTTAGACTCGTTCTACTAAGAGTGATTGTTATTACTACCCTTTGTGATAAAAAAGCTTTATTTGCTTTTTGTTGTTCATTAATAAGTGGGCTACTGATATATATATATATATATATATATATATATATATATATATATATATATATATATATATATATATATCATCATCACATACATATACCAAAGGCACTTCCCCCAATTTTGGGGGGTAGCCGACAACAACAAGAAACAAAACAAAAAGGGGACCTCTACTCTCTACGTTCCTCCAGCCTAACCAGGGACTCAGCCGAGTTCAGCTGGTACTGCTAGGGTGCCACAGCCCAACCTCCCACATTTCCACCACAGATGAAGCTTCATACTGCTGAGTCCCCTACTGCTGCTACCTCCGCGGTCATCTAAGGCACCGGAGGAAGCAGCAGGGCCTACCGGAACTGCGTCACAATCGCTCGCCATTCATTCCTATTTCTAGCACGCTCTCTTGCCTCTCTCACATCTATCCTCCTATCACCCAGAGCTTTCTTCACACCATCCATCCACCCAAACCTTGGCCTTCCTCTTGTACTTCTCCCATCAACTCTTGCATTCATCACCTTCTTTAGCAGACAGCCATTTTCCATTCTCTCAACATGGCCAAACCACCTCAACACATTCATATCCACTCTAGCCGCTAACTCATTTCTTACACCCGTTCTCACCCTCACCACTTCGTTCCTAACCCTATCTACTCGAGATACACCAGCCATACTCCTCAGACACTTCATCTCAAATACATTCAATTTCTGTCTCTCCATCACTTTCATTCCCCACAACTCCGATCCATACATCACAGTTGGTACAATCACTTTCTCATACAAAACTCTCTTTACATTCATGCCCAATCCTCTATTTTTTACTACTCCCTTAACTGCCCCCAACACTTTGCAACCTTCATTCACTCTCTGACGTACATCTGCTTCCACTCCACCATTTGCTGCAACAACAGACCCCAAGTACTTAAACTGATCCACCTCCTCAAGTAACTCTCCATTCAACATGACATTCAACCTTGCACCACCTTCCCTTCTCGTACATCTCATAACCTTACTCTTACCCACATTAACTCTCAACTTCCTTCTCTCACACACCCTTCCAAATTCTGTCACTAGTCGGTCAAGCTTCTCTTCTGTGTCTGCAACCAGTACAGTATCATCCGCAAACAACAACTGATTTACCTCCCATTCATGATCATTCTCGCCTACCAGTTTTAATCCTCGTCCAAGCACTCTAGCATTCACCTCTCTCACCACTCCATCAACATACAAGTTAAACAACCACGGCGACATCACACATCCCTGTCTCAGCCCCGACTCTCACCGGAAACCAATCGCTCACCTCATTTCCTATTCTAACACATGCTTTACTACCTGTGTAGAAACTTTTCACTGCTTGCAACAACCTTCCACCAACTCCATATAACCTCATCACATTCCACATTGCTTCCCTATCAACTCTATCATATGCTTTCTCCAGATCCATAAACGCAACATACACCTCCTTACCTTTTGCTAAATATTTCTCGCATATCTGCCTAACTGTAAAAATCTGATTCATACAACCCCTACCTCTTCTAAAACCACCCTGTACTTCCAAGATTGCATTCTCTGTTTTATCCTTAATCCTATTAATCAGTATTCTACCATACACTTTTCCAACTACACTCAACAAACTAATACCTCTTGAATTACAACACTCATGCACATCTCCCTTACCCTTATATAGTGGTACAATACATGCACAGACCCAATCTACTGGTACCATTGACAACACAAAACACACATTAAACAATCTCACCAACCATTCAAGTACAGTCACACCCCCTTCCTTCAACATCTCAGCTTTCACACCATCCATACCCGATGCTTTTCCAACTCTCGTTTCATCTAGTGCTCTCCTCACTTCCTCTATTGTAATCTCTCTCTCATTCTCGTCTCCCATCACTGGCACCTCAACACCTGGAACCGCAATTATATCTGCCTCCCTATCATCCTCAACATTCAGCAAACTTTCAAAATATTCCGCACCTTTTCCTTACCTCCTCTCCTTTTAACAACCTTCCATTTCCATCTTTCACTGTCTCTTCAATTCTTGCGCCGGCCTTCCTTACTCTCTTCACTTCTATCCAAAACTTCTTCTTATTCTCTTCATATGACTGACCCAGTCCCTGACCCCACCTCAGGTCAGCTGCCCTCTTTGCCTCACGTACCTTGCGCTTTACTTCCACCTTTTTCTCTCTATATTTTTCATACTTCTCCATACTATTACTCTGCAGCCATTCTTCAAAAGCCCTCTTTTTCTCTTCCACTTTTACCTTCACTCCTTCATTCCACCATTCACTGCCCTTCCTCATGCTGCCTCCAACAACCTTCTTGCCACATACATCACTTGCAATCCCAACAAAATTTTCTTTTGCTAACTTCCACTCCTCCTCTAAATTACCAGTTTCTCTTACTCTCACCTCGTCATATGCCATTTTCAACCTTTCCTGATATTTACTTTTTACCCCCGGTTTTATTAGCTCTTCAACCCTCACTAGCTCCCTTTTACATCCACCTACTCTATTCCCCCACTCTTTTGCTACAACCAATTTTCCTTCCACCAAAAAATGATCAGACATACCGTTAGCCATACCCCTAAACACGTGCACGTCTTTCAATCTTCCAAACATTCTTTTTGTTATCAACACATAATCCATTAATGCCCTTTCTACTACTCTTCCATTTGCCACTCTTACCCATGTATACTTATTTTTATCTTTCTTTTTAAAAAAGCTAGCACTTATTACCATCTCTTGTTCAACACACATATCTACCAGTCTCTCACCACTCTCATTTTCACCTGGTACGCCATATTTCCCAATGACACCTTCTACCTCTCCAGCACCCACTCTAGCATTTAAGTCACCCATAACAACTACATAATTCCTTCTACCCAGTCCTTCTACACACCTAGTTAATTCACTCCAGAACTCATTCCGCTCTTCTTCACTTTTCTCACTACCTGGCCCATACGCACTGACAAACGCCCAACATTCCCTACCCAACCTAACCCTTACCCACATTAACCTAGATGATATCTCCTTCCATTCCACTACTTTACCTGTCATCCATTCACTCAACAATAAAGCCACACCCTCTCTCGCTCTTCCCCTTTCAATCCCAGACACTCTACCAGACATTTCACCAAACATCACTTCACCCTTTCCTTTCATCTTTGTCTCACACAAGGCCAATACATCCATCCTTCTACTTCTAAACATACTTCCAATCTCACATCTTTTACTCTCTATCGTACTACATCCACGCACATTCAAACACCCCAAAACTAGAGTGCGGGGAGCAGTCGCTCTCCCCCCAGCTCCATCTCTTTGTTGCTGTCTCACAGGATACTTTTACAGGAGAGGGGGTTCCCAGCCCCCTCGTCCCGTCCCTTTTAGTCGCCTCTTACGACACGCAGGGATAACGTTGGCGCTATTCTAATTTTTATATGCCCCCGCGGCCACAGGGGGCATATATATATACATATATATATATACATATATATATGTATATATATATATATATATATATATATATATATATATATATATATATATATATATATATAGTTATTCTTTTCTAGATGCACTAGTTAAATCTATACGTGAATTCAGGAACTTTTTGTTTCGTTTTACCCAAATTAAGACATGTTAAAGAGCAAAAGTCTATTAATTAATCTTTTAAGTGTACATAAACCCACTGTATAAAGTAATTAGATTAAATAATCCGAAAAAATGTTTTGTATTTATAAAAGGTTTTATCCAAAAGAAACATATATATCAAAATTTTATGGAACTCCACTGCAACACTAGGATTAGGCTGTGGACTATCCTGAAACTGAATTAAGGATACGTTAGGCCTATGAGGTATGGAGATTATTTTTTTTTTTTTTGTAGTTACTTCAAGTTAATGAGCTTCCGGAATAGTTATGTAGGGCCAGTGTCATGAGTATGTGAGAAGGGTACTTTACTTTTTATTTTATTGAGATGTATGAGAGAGAAAATTTAAATAAACAAAAGATATATTTTATAAGGCTATTATTGTTTTTTGAGATAGGAAATTATTGTTTTGTTAATGTAATAATAATAATAATAATAATAATAATAATAATAGTTATTATTATTGTTATTATTATTATTATCATTATTATTATTATTATTATTATTATTATTATTATTATTATTCTTAGTACCATTATTATTATTATTATTATTATTGTTATTATTATTATTATTATTATTATTATTATTATTATTATTATTATTATTATTATTATTATTATGCTCTAAGAGTGAGCCAAAACGAAAAGAAATATGCAAAAAAAAAAAAAAAAAAAAAAAATTCCACAGCAGAGAAGGCAATGTGTGAAAGCCTCACCAAAACTGAGAGGGGGAACCGAAAGAATACCGTATGTTAAAGCAGAGATGAAAACTATAAATAGAAATAAGTAAACAAATCATCTGACAGGGAAATTGATTTATAATGTTTAACTTTACTCTTGGTAAATAAAGAAGAGAAAGGGGAAATGTACCACTATATTATTATTATTATTATTATTATTATTATTATTATTATTGTTATTATTATTATTATTTGCTAAGCTACAACCCTCGTTGGAAAAGCAAGATGCTATAAGCCCAGGGGCCCCAACCGGGAAAATAGCCCAGTAAGGAAAGGAAACAAGGAAATATTAAATAATTTAAAAATAGTAACAACAACAAAATTAGATATTTCCTATATAAACTATAAATACTTTAACAAAACAAGAGGAAGAAAAATTGGATAGAATAGTGTGCCCGAGTGTACCCTCAAGCAAGAGTACAAGTAAAATTGTATGTATGAAATTATATCAGCAAATAGTTACACGAATATCATTTAAGAATTGCGTCATAGATATGAAGGACAACAGGACAGTACGCTTCAAGTAGCACTGAAGCCTCTTTTGACCTTTCAATCCTTATCAGTAAAGGGTAAGCTATCCAACAATGAGAAAATCCGTTAATACAATTTCCTGTCTTGAACAAATAGGTTTGGGTATTCTTGCAAATGGATTCAGTAGAACAAAAGGAATTTTTATATGTATATATGTATAATATTTATACAACAGCAAATGTAGTCATTTTTTAGTCCACTGCAGAATAAAGGCCTCGGGCATGTCCTTATTCAAATGTCTGGTCGTTCGATATTTCATAACCACGCTGGCCACTACGGATTGGTGAGGGTGACTATATATATATATATATATATATATATATATATATATATATATATATATATATATATATATATATATATATATATACACACACTATATATATGTGTGTGTGTATTTATTTATGTATACATCTGTGCTTTTACTTATTTATTTATTTATATAAGCCAAAGAGTATTTTGCCAGCCATAAGGAAAGCTAATGATAATCATTAACTTGTTAATTAAATCCAAATGCGTAGTACATTTTTTATTACCGACAATTCATCCGGATTTACGCTAAAAATTTAGTGACGTCAGTTACGTCATCCATGATATCATTAAAACCATAATTTCTGTGTTTAGTTCACAGATATATATATCGCATGCCACATGGAAATTTTAATTATATAAACAGAGACCGAGTGTGTTACACACACCGCATGGCCATAAATGAGAGTGGGTCTCATGTTTTGTGGGGTCCCCTCATTCTCTCCATTAATTTCGCCTCTCATTACGGCACCATGTTCAGCGCATGAACTCTTTTTCTCATGCAAATGGAGTCTCTGCGTTTGTCTGTCTGTGCGTTTCATGCTGCACCATATGTTTGACTTGTGTTTTATTTCCTTGAGTCTCTCTCTCTCTGTCTCTCTCTCTCTCTCTCTCTCTCTCTCTCTCTCTCTCTCTCTCTCTCTCTCTGCTCAAATCAATCAGTCAATCTCTCAACGAAGTGTTAATACGTTCAACTTATCAATAGAGGTTCTGGAATTTCGAAGTGCTTGATAAGAGATGATATTCTGTATCCTTACATGCTGCATCGTGCACTTGCTCATTTGAAAGAGAGAGAGAGAGAGAGAGAGAGAGAGAGAGAGAGAGAGAGGAGAGAGAGAGAGAGAGAGAGAGACTCATCAAAATTTATATTCGTGAAAATACGAAAACCTAAACTGAAGCTATCATAGGATATATTCTTTCATTCCGAAATTTTCTTTACATGTTTCCCATATTATAACCAATTACTGTAAATGATGTACACTTAGATGTAAAAAATTTAAATCGTTTAATCAAGCGGAGGGATGGACATTTTTGGCAGCTACGGTTATTATTACTGAATAAATCCTAATTAATAGAAAAACTGATTTTGTAATCCAGTAATTTCCACTGAATATCTGTACTATAATTATACTGTTATATTTAATATGTTGCGGTATAGTTTTGTCTTGGAAAATGGTAACTGATTAATGTCATTATCAGCACAAGTTTTCATCACTGTTATGACTCTCCCCTGAATGTTCTCTTCAACTAACGGCCGGAGGTTAACGCAACCTGATTACCTTCTTTTTACCCTAATCAATACGCTATATTTCCCCTTATCGTTCTTTATACAGTCGTTTTACCACACCCACATCTTGGGTGAAGAGGGCGTGGTTGACATCCGCTCCCTTTGAATAGATCGCCTGCACTCTGAATCCAGCTAACACCCCCCTCCCCCCTCCTCCTACATCGACCTTCAGGCGATCACCTGAAATGGCCTCAGGTCTCTCAAAGGTAATGACCCGCGGCTTCCCCTCACTCTTTACTACCCTCCCTTACCTACCTCCCTCCCCTCCTTCCTCTAGACTACCCTTGCCTTGATGATCTCACTTGTACTGCTATAAGGAAGCTATTTGTATTGAACACTTTAGCCATAAGAATCCTTTATTAAGAATATAATTGATTATTATGGTTGCTCAATATTTAGACAGATATGCATACACGCACATACACATATATTCAACCCTTCCTACCCCTTTCCCCTTTCCCAACTACAACATGGCAGTTTGTGCAATTTTTAGGAGATAGTGGTTTCCGAGTGTACATCTCACGGGGTAACCCCTCTCACCAGCATATGACTATTCCTCTCTCCCTTACCCGAGGGACAGGGAGTATTAGAATAATTATACATTTGGCAATGTCGCTCAGCGTGACAGGATATATATATATATATATATATATATATATATATATATATATATATATATATATATATATATATATATATATATATACCCGAGGATTATTACAGTATTATTGTTTGCTCAGCCATTATCCTTGGCTAAGCACTTGGCGTTTAAATATGGAAATTACACTATCTCTAGAGTAGTATAGCTATATCCTTTATGGATGCCTATTTCCCATAGAAATTATGTCTTCTTCCTCTTATTGTTCTTTTGTTTATGTAAATAAATAAAAGGATATGGGTATTAACTCGCTATTACATGGTATTAGAAGACTCTTAAGCCTTCGAGTTGCTACCTCTCATAATGTGGTAGATTGTGCTACATCCCTCCGCGGTCTGAATACTGCAATGAGGAAATATTTTTCTCTGGGCACCAGCCAATTTCTATGCTCGTTTTCACATAAATATCTGCGGTTGCGTAGTGAATTGATAGATGTAATTCCATTGAATTGGATTTAAGATATATATATATATATATATATATATATATATATATATATGTATATATATATATATATATATATATATATATATACATATATATATATATATATATATATATATATATATATATATATATATATATATATATATATATATACACACACATTCCAACAACAACAAATGCAGCCGTTTCAATTCCACTGCAGGACAAAGTCCTCAGCATGTCTATATATATATATATATATATATATATATATATATATATATATATATATATATATATATATACTATATGTGTGTGTGTGTGTGTGTATATAAAACAGGGTTCATCCTATTTTTTCTATTCATTATAACGTAGTTTTTAGCTGCTCTTATCAGACGCCACTTCATCTCCTCACAGTATAGATTTTCTTAGTTAAAACTTTTATTTATATTTGAATTTAAGAAGAAACGTTTAAATCTGATTATCCATTGCATTCTTTTCTTTTACTTTTACCTTTCTAAAACAGACTATTTCATTTATTTGATACTTTTAGATACCATCTGAACTTAGTGCATTCGATCAGGCTTCCAGGTCAACTGGCCCTCCATGGGTCTGCCTCCAACATGGAAACCCTTTTTGTAATCCCATCTTATCCTTGGTGTCTCTTCTGCCTCTTGGTTATTTCGCTCTATTGATTGAAGGTAAAATAAAATGTTTATTTGTTTAGTTAGTCATTCATTTAGTCAATGTATAAATTTCCGCATGTGATCAATTGTGTTTATTCAGTTTTATAACTCATTCATTTGTTTCGTTTTTTTTTTTTTTTTTTTTTTATTAATTTTGTTTCTTCGCTATATACGCATACATTTCCTGGAATCTGTCAAGGTAAGCCCTTATTGAATGGGGATACCTTAACGTTGTGAGAGGGTTTGTGCATCGCCATGATTGGCAAAGCTGTTCTAGTCACGGCCACCCAGGTTGGTTTGCTGTGAGTAATCAGACAAAAATATCAGACCATCATCAATTCGCAATAACCAGTGTGGTTATGAATAAGGACATGTTTGTGGATTTTATCCTACAGAGTTGTTGTCTGGGTAGGATCGCGTATTTTGTTGGGGTTCAACAAGGTATCAATTTCTGGCAATCAAATTCTTTCTCGTTTAATTTCTTAACTGATCTCATGAAATGAAAAAAAAAGTCTCTTCAGTAATAGTTAAAGCTGGTGGAAGCTCAGCATTTTAACTATATATCATTTTTTTTACTTTTACAGAAAATATCAGATAAAACCCCGTTCAACAAGATATCAATTTCTGGCGATCAAATTCTTTCTCGTTTAATTTCTCAACTGGTCTCATGAAATGAAAAAGTCTCTTCAGTAATAGTTAAAGCAGGTGGAAGCTCAACATTTTAACTATATATAATTTTTTTTTTTACTTTTACAGAAAATACCAGATAGTGCCCCTTTCAACAAGATATCAGTTTCTGGCAATTAAATTCTCTTTCTCATTTTATTTCTTAAAAAGTGATGGAAAGGACAAGTAAACATTCACTTCACCAATGTCTAGTTAAGGTTACCTACAGTCATACAGACAAATAACTATCTACTTTATTGAAGACGGAAATCCTTGCGTAAGCATTGCACCTTTCCTATGACTATCTCTTTTTCTATACAAGTTTTCATGACAATTTAGATTATTGTTTGTTTTATTAGCATTTGTGTTTTTCTATTAATTAATAATGACGATAGTATTCTTATTCTTGATAAGAATAAGTACAATTCTTGAGGCCTGCGCCTGTTCTCCCTCGCTTTCCACCAACATCCTTTTTTATAGACTTCTTTTCCACTCTACCCACTCCCTTTTTGCTTCTGATGCCATCTTAACTAAACCCACCATCTCTTAATCCCAGCATATAAATATTCATGTCTTTTTTTTTTTTTTCGTGTTTGTGTGTGTTCCTCTCACATTCTAACTTGCATGACCTGCCTGCCAACTACAAAACAATAATTATACTTTTCTTACTTTTCTTTTATTTAGATTCAGTTATATAATTATTATCATTATTATTATTATTATCATTATCAACTCCTTTTGGAGGAAACTGAAAAATCCATAAGATTAAAATATTATATATATATATATATATATATATATATATATATATATATATATATATATATATATATATATATATTATATATATATATATATATATATATATATATATATATATATATATATATATATATATATATATATATGTGTGTGTGTGTGTGTGTGTGTATGTGTGTGTTTATGTGAGTGTGTGTATTTCGTTTTTCAAAACTTTTCTATAGTTTATTTGTTCTCATGCGTGACTTGGGCTCCACTTCACTAAAGTTGCTGCCAAATTCAAATATTTCTTCCTTAACTGATTGTGGGAATTACATGATTGACCAGATGTTACTTTGTTGGCTTAAATTTTCTCCCTGCAAAGAAATATTGACCAAATGTCTGCACATCCTGCTTAGACTTCTGTAGGCTCCTTTTTTTTTTTTTTTTTTTTTTTTTTTTTTTTTTTTTTTTTTTTTTTTTCTCTGTACAATTGCCTCACAACAGGCTCACGTCTTCGGTTTAGGGAAAACAGTTAAGAAGAAGAAGAAGAAGAAGAAGAAGAAGAAGAAAAAGAAGAAAGAAAGAAAGAAAGAAAGAAAAAAAAAAGGGGATAACCCACAGCTTCTCATTCACCTTATGACTTGCGCCTTCCATTAGAACGATTGTCTTCTGTCTCCATCATTAGCGGCTGTCTGTTTCGCTGTCAATCGATTCTTCCGCTATGCCTTTCATTCTAGATGATTGTATAGTTTGGAGGCTTCAAGAGTCTATTCAGTGATCATATTTGCTAATTCAATTGAAAGATGAAAGGCTTTGCAATTCGCTGCCTTGCTTAAGATTAATGTATTTCATGCTATTAGAGATTTTTATGGTCCTATTATAAGGATCCACTGTCTTGGGTTAGAGTTTTCTTACCTGAGGGTACATTCGGGCACACTATTCTATCTTATTTCTTTTCCTCTGGTTTTGTTAACGTTTTTATAGTTTATTTAGAAAATATTTATTCTAATGTTGTTACTGTTCTTAAGATATTTTATTTTTTCTTGTTTCCTTTCCTCACTGGGCTATTTTCCCTGTTGGAGCCCCTGGGGTTATAGCATCTTGATTTTCCAACTAGAGTTGTAGCTTAGCAGTTAATAATAATAATAATAATAATAATAATAATAATAATAATAATAATAATAATAATTGGATTAAGGATTCAAGGGATTTATGTTTCACTCCCTTATATCAAGGCTGATAAAAAAAAAAAGGGTCTGGGTTTGACTCCGTTGATTCAAGATTAATATATTTAGGGTCCCTCAGCATGTTTTTTGTAGAGGTGAACTGTTGATCTTAATCTAGATGAAGGGATATGGATTCGAACAGGTTTCTTGATTGATTTGATTTATCCATGAAATTCTTTCTATAGATCTGAAGAGTGTCATTTAGTGAATTTGAAAGTGTATATGGATTTGATATTATTGCTTAAAAAAATAAAAACAATTTCATCCTTTACGATTGTTTGATAAATTAACTAACGGAATAGATTAGGATCTACACAGTTTACTCTAAAATAGGGATTTTTAAGGTTTAAGATATTTTTACTAATCTTAATC
>NC_090725.1:289267155-289279655 GCF_036898095.1 Palaemon carinicauda
TTCTTTCAATCATGTGTTCCAAGCCCATTTTACAGACGCTTTCAATTTTTTTTTTTTTTTTTTTTTTTTTGCTAATCTCTTTCAAATTTATTAAAACCGTTTATTTTTTTCATTTGCTAATGTTCCCAAGTGATTTTAAGTTTGATTTTTCATCAGGAAATTCTAGATCATGAATTGTGTTAGTATATGTGTTTCATCTGCCTTCAGATTTGCATTTCCCCAATCAGTAAGCATTGGTGTTGTGATTTCATTGTGATTTCTGAGCAGTTGTATTGATAATGATTAGTAGAATATTAATGATCATAATATCAGTGATAATGTACTTTTCTTTACAGTTTTTACACTGAATTTTCTTTTTCCAACTTTGTTCATGATCATTTCAAACGTGGCGTGCGTGTGCGTTTGGAGTATCATCCCAGAAAGGTAAACCAATTATAATGCTAGAGCATTTGTGGGGAGCTACAATTCTTCATGTGTACATTTATACGAGAAACAGGCCCGAAAGGTTATTACTATAACCAGTGATTTTCACCAGAATTAATTCTTATATGCAAAAGTTACGGAAACAAGTCGTCCTTAATGATTTATTGTCTTGTGTTAGTTTTCATGTTAAGGAACTGCCTTTGCGTTTGCTTTCAACACAACCATTTTTCACTCGTATTTCAACTTCGTATCTAGTGAAGGCCGATTGTGAATTGTTGGGGACGCTTGTCATTTACCCTTCACCGGGTGAACAGGTGAAAGGAACCCGGCTATCTCAACTGATCTGCATTTCTTCTCAAGGAGAACCAAACATTTACGAAATATACGACGAAATCGCGGGATGTTCCTCGGCCGTTTTCTATAGCTTTTGACGTTCTAGGAAAGAAAACGAAGTGTCGTTTCATGGATGGTGTTGATTTATTCGATTCCAAAATCTGGCGTTGTATTGTGGTGTAATTGCAATTTGGAGAGTCCGAAATAAGTGGAATGTACTTGCGGAATAACTTGCATTTTAATATCTCAGTGTGAATTTCTCTCTCTCTCTCTCTCTCTCTCTCTCTCTCTCTCTCTCTCTCTCTCTCTCTCTCTCTCTCTCTCTCCTTTATCTTCTGGAACTTCTGGCAAATATGATAATACATTACCTGGATAGTATAATTGGTTCATGAAATTTGTTCGTCATGCTGTCATATTTTTAATGTAACAAAATTATAGCAATGAACAAATATTGCTAAAGAATTTTCCTATTACAATTTAGAAATCAATCTTATATCATTTATAAGTTTATGTTATGTAATTTGTTTTTGGTTTGATATAATTTTAAAGATTGCTGTACATGACTCATAATATAATGTATTTTTAGTTGGCCTCACAATTCTAGATTTCATCTTCATCATCATTATCTCCTCCTACACCTATTGATTTAGGTCTACATATTGCGTGGACTAACTTAATGCAATACTGTATGATGTAAGGGTTAGCGATGTCATGCATGGTTTGTAAGTACAGTAGTAGTTGGCCAAGGCACCAGCCACCCGTTGAGATACTACCGCTACAGAGTTATTAGGTACTTTGACTGACCAGATAGTACTACAATGGATCTCAGACACAGGACACCACTAAGATAACTGAAAAAATCTTTTTCACTTAACGAGTGAACTATTGTAGTTTAATGTTCAGTGGCTACTTTCCACTTGGTAAGGGTAGAAGAGACTTAGCTATGGTAAGTAGCTCTTCTAGAAGAAGGACACTCCAAAACCAAACCATAGTTCTATAGTTTTGGGTAGCGCCATAGCCTCTGTATCAAGGTCTTTCACTATCTTGGGTTCTCTTGCTTGAGGGTACATTGCGGCACGTTATCCTTTCCTCACTGGGCTATTTTCCCAGCAGGAGCCCTTGGGCTCATAGTATCCGGTTTTGCCAACTAGGGTTGTAGCTTCACCAGTAATAATAATAATAATTAGTACCCTGCGTAGGGCTACTTTCTCTACGCAAATAATTTGCGTATACAGTACTAACGAGAACTAGCGTCCTTTTGAGTTATGCGAAGGAACTCTCCCATCCTTCAATTATCGAAAATTGCTCTATCCTTCTCCAGCTATATTTTGAAGAAGGTACTTCCAGGAAGGTTAGTCGGACACTTTTAGGCCTATTTGTACCCTTTTATGCTAATTTTGAGTTTCTATGGGTATCCCTTTATCCATGTGACTCTGTCGCTCTCCATCTGTAAGGCATTTTAATATCTTCATTCATGGGAAGACCAGTAGCACGGAATTCCTGCACCGTAATCTCCTTAGGAGTAATTGTATATATCAAGAAAAAAAAAAGTAAAATAAGGCAAGACTTTGATCGTGCAGTTCCTGAATGTTTACATATGTCTTGAGTTTTACTTCATTCTACTGTTATTTTAGTTTTCTTTTTATTAGTATTTTCCCTTCGTGTTTTCCTTTTCATTGTGATCTAAAGTGACTTTCCTCCAAATGTGATATATTTTTTTTCCCAATCAAAATTACCACGGAGATCAGCTAGTGGTAAAAAGCTTCACCGTCTGGAAAATTTGTAATGGGCTTGAAAAGTTTCTTCTTCTTCTTCTTCTTCCTCTTCTTCTTCTTCTTCTTCTTCTTCTTCTTCTTCTTCGTCTTCTTCTTCTTCTTCTTCTTCTTCTTCTTATTATTATTATTATTATTATTATTAAAAACTCCACAAAATTTGCAATCTTCCACGCAATAGAATACCCATATGCGATTAAGAGAAAATGCAAATTTAACATTCTTTGGACCCTAAAATTTGGAGAGAAAAACATCAGGAAATGACATTCATTAGCTTTAACGTAACCAAACTAACAGAGAGATAGGCAGACAAACAGACAGACATACAACCAGAACATAACCTGGGCAGAGGTGATAAATAACAATGGATTTAGGGACAAGTGGTCGACGTTATTAGAATGGTGATAAATTGGAGAAATGGTCACAGCTATGTCTGTGAAAGGATAAGGAAGGCCCTGCCTTCGCTGACCGGTGTTAAAGGTTATTTATGTTGTGACCTGACAGATGGGCATTTTAAATAGAATGTTTTTTCGTTCGTTACTCGTTTACATATAGCTGCCGGTTTTTTAACTGTGGGAAACAATCTCATGTGTCTATTTAGAGAGGCGAAAGTACTTAAAGAAAGGCAGTGTTGAGTATTATATTTTTATTTCTTGTCTTTTCATATTTTATTTTTGTTTAAGATCTGTAATTAATGAGATTTTTTTTCTGCTTGGATACATCAAGAGCCTCTAAAGATTCTAGAGCAGCAGTTCCCAACCTGAGGTACATGTACCCCCAGGGGTACATTTTTACTCTTCAGGGGGTACATTGGATCTGGGAGAATGGCCAGTACTGCACAATACATGATGTAATCTGCATTGAGATGGAATATTAGAATTATATCACAATACCAATTTCATTATACATCTCTTTCATCCTCAATTTTTGGGGTTCATGGGAATTTCGAACAAGGTCTAAGGGGTACAAAAGAACAAAAAGGTTGGGAGCCCCTGTTCTAAAGGTTATAAAGATTCCCTCCAATGGTGTGCTCATCTAAACAAATGATATTAGTGTGAGGGTAACGTAAAACAATAAGAAAAATTTGGAAAATGAAACAAAACTAATAAAGCGTAAGCCATAATAAGAATCGTAAGGGATAAGATATATACAGGTTTAATATGACGTGTACAAAGGAGTTTTCAGTTTTTAAGAATGATCAGCAGCTCTATCTAAATAGCCTTTTGGTCGTATAGCAACCGTATAGACTACATAAGAAAGTCTGTCTATTATACATACTGTGTATAAAATGCGATGTAACCCAAGTGATCGCTTGTAGTAATTTCACTCATTTTTCTGATTTTAAAACATTTTGGTTTATTTAGAGGCATCTCGCCACAGAGAGAAGCTCTGTGCTTATATATCAACTACTGATTATCTTCGAGTGATCAACGCCTTCCTAATAACAATCATTTGATGTGAGAATTTATCCCTGGTCGGCTTCAACTCTGATTTGGACGTCAATTTCTTTTCGTGACTTGAACGTTTACACAGTGGTGTCTTGTGTATGCGGGTGCCGGCACATTTAGAGTATACGCGTTTGTCAGTTAGTACTTAATTATCGTGTAAGTACTCCCTATCCTACAAGGCAAGCACTGTTGCGTATTTACTCCCGAATCTCTCTCTGTGTGTGTGTATATATATATATATATATATATATATATATATATATATATATATATATATATATACATATATATATATATATATATATATATATATATATATATATTATATATATATATATATATATATATATATATATATATATATAGAGAGAGAGAGAGAGAGAGAGAGAGAGAGAGAGAGAGAGAGGATGAGGAGAGGAGAGAGAGAGGAGGGAGAGAGAGGAGAGAGAGAGAGAGGCATTCTATCACCAAACGCTACAAGATTTTCTCTTATCACACTCATGTGGGACCTAGTCATTTTTTTATGCATATTTTAAAACTTTTCAATTATCATCTGTATAACAGAATATTCTTATGTGACTAAAAGAGAAAACAACCTAAGAATGGAAATACTAAACGGTAAAATACAGATATATATAATTAAAAATAAAACATTGGATAAATAAATGCATAAATAGACACATGAGTTTAGATATGTGAAAGGATAATCAAGGAATATATGCTATACAGTAAATATTTACATATATTTGCTCACACAAATGTATATATGTATGTATATATATATATATATATATATATATATATATATATATATATATATATATATATATATATATATGTGTGGTGTGTGTGTGTGTGTGTGTGTGTGTATATATGTGTGCGTATATATATGTATGTATATATATATATATATATATATATATATATATATATATATATATATATGTATGTATGTGTGTGTGTCTGTGTGGCAATTATTTCTATTATTATTATTATTACTAGAAATGAATTAGAAATGTTGTAGTCTGTAACATATGACAGAAAGGTCCTATGTTTTACTGTAACAGTTGGAAAGTTCTCTCTCTCTCTCTCTCTCTCTCTCTCTCTCTCTCTCTCTCTCTCTCTCCTCTCTCTCTCTCTCTCTCTCTCTCTCTTGTTTAAGCTTTCCGTACTCTTGCATCTCTTTTGCTTCCTTCGTTGGAAGAATTTGATTATGTACGCAATGACATGTACTGTAATGAGTTGAAACAAAGCATGGATTAAATTCCAATTTAAAAACGAACTTTGATTTAGTAAATCTGGAACAGTGAAAAGGCTCTTATTAATTTTATTATCCTCTATGAAGTACTACATATTTTAAAACAATAGCGACACAGTTTACCAATATAAAACAATGCATGTTCATCCTGACAGTATTTTGAAGTGTATATCATATCGAGTTCTTGTGTGGTTATTAAAATTATTTTGATATGTTGATACTTTAATCATATAAAAAATAGTTTCACTGTTTGAATAAAGCTAATATTGCAGTAATGTTATGTTGCAGGAGTGAAGGTATTGGGCCCCGATGATCATAATTTTACCTTAGTTATGTACATTCAAGATTGGTGAGACAAAACAAGGAAGAAAAATCCTTTGAGTCTCTGTTTAAAAAAAAAATTATATTTCTATGCAAAATAAGTTTCACAAAGCAGTTTCGCTTTACGTTTTATTGCTCAGTTTGATATTCTATCCTTTTTCTGTGTAAAAAAGTGAAAGTATAGAAACCTGGTAGTTGGCATGTTTATCTCCAAATTGGACACTCACAGTAAAAACTGATAAGACTCCTAAGTGCTGGAGGTCGATGCATTATCTGAGACCTTCATCTTTCGATTCGGAAAACCTCATTTTCCAGCGTAACCACGAAACATCCATTATCTCGGATCTTCATCATTCGATTCAGAAAACCTCCATTTTTCCGACGTAACCGTGGAAATAAAGAGCTGTAAAATGGAGTCGTTAAAACAACGTATGAAATCTGACAATGCGCACGTGTGGTTCTTCCTTTGAGGACAGTGATGAGTGGGTCTTCGAAGATTCTTAAAACTCCTTCCAGTCTGTTTTCCCTACAAAACTCTTGTTTTGATAGTAGAAATCGCTAAAGAGTAGACAGGTGCGACATTTACAGACGGGTGAGAGGACAGGTGTGCCCGAACTAGGCGATGCTGAAAAAGCCGCAAGGTTTACCTGGTGGAAGATCCTATCTCGCCATCCAATTAGTATTTAACTCGGATGGTTCACTTGACGCCATGATGGCCCTTGTTTATGGTAATGGATGGTATCATAATGTTACGTGATGCTAATAAGTTTAATGATGGACAGATCTGTTGGTTAGTATGTTTATACGGCTTTTCGGGATTGTTTTATCTGCTGACGTTGTGGTTTTTCTTTTGGGGAATTGCCAGCTGATTAGCGTGCTAGAGAAACAATCTGGATGGCATAATTTTGTAAGAGAGGATGGTGGCCAAGTAGTTATCAATTTTGCCTCGGTTGATAATCCTGAGATTGGAGATGCGTTAGGGGCGGGTTTGCAGGACCCAAGGACTGTTTCGTGAAAATAATCTTAGTTATCTATTTATCGAAGTAATATATTAGATACTATATATTTAGTCAAATTAATGGATCATCGCCTCGATGGAGATGAACTATACCAGCAATTTAGAAGTGACAATAAACTAAAGTGTGTTTTCTGAATGTAAGGACGCGCTCAGCTCACGTTTGCTTGGCCCGTGGATCGCAGCTTAATCCTACTTCCCACCAATCCGTTTAGCTGTAAATGGGCATCAGGGTGTGTTGTGATCAAGGAAAAGTATGTGGGGCTAACAACCTCATCCAGTGAGACTTCCTGAGAAAATGGAATGCTGTACCCTTCTAATAATACCGCCGCAATTGAGGCAAGAATTCTATATATATATATATATATATATATATATATATATTATATATATATATATATATATATATATATATATATATATGAATATATATATAAATATATATGAATATATATATAAATATATATGAATATATATATACATATATATATATATATATATATATATATATATATATATATATATATATATATATATATATATGCATGCTCAGTACTCTCTCTCTCTCTCTCTCCTCTCTCTCTCTCTCTCTCTCTCTCTCTCTCTCTCTCTCTCTCTCATATATATATATATATATATATATATATATATATATATATATATATACACGTGTGTGTGTTGCAAATATATTTATCGAAATCGAAATGTGTCCTCCGTTGTATGTTTCACTTATTCGCATTTATCAAAATATATTGGCAATGCGTCATGATTTTCAGATACTCGCCCCTGACACATATGATTCATCGAGCGAGAATAAGAAAATTCCAGAGAAAAACACTAAAAAATGCGTAGAGTGACAGGTAAATAAGGAGTGGCTTAAGCTGTCTACTTAAAAAATCCTCGGTATTGGAAAGGTAGCGTCATCCGTTTTCTATTTCTGGCAGAAGTAACGTAAATAAGATGTTTGATCTTCATGAGTGACTCTTCCATTTAGGAATAGAGCCATACGCTTCAAAGTGTCCCAAATAGTTTGTCATTAGCCTCGAAATGCGGCCTCACGCCTTCTAGCTATCTCTTCATCTCCCCTTCTCTCTCTCTCTCTCTCTCTCTCTCTCTCTCTCTCTCTCTCTCTCTCTCCTCTCTCTCTCTCTCTCTCTCTCTAGTTGAATGAATAATTTCACATACGTTCAATGCATTCTCTTTTGAGAACCAAGCCTCCACGGAAGTGGACGGCTTCTTCATCTATCCTTCGTTTAGATTCAATGTTTTTCATTCATAATTGTACCTAAAAAGCATAAGAAAAAACAAAGACCCAGGAGTTGATTGTAGCCATAAGAAATACAAATATTATTGGCAAATGAAATAAAATTTGCAATCACGGCATGTTTGCAAATTTCCTGACTCTTTTAACATAATTTAATAAAATTAATTTTAAGTTATCACTCAAGAAGATGAATTCATTAGCTGCTTTTCTAGCAGTGTTTGTTTTTTAAAGTTGTGCAGCTACGTTCATGTTGATGAAAAACTCCCACATACATACCCACATGCATATATATATATATATATATATATATATATATATATATATATATATATATATATATATATATATATATATATATATAAGCTGGTTTTCTAGCAGTGTTTGTTTTTAAAGTTGGGCAGCCACGTTAATGTTGATGAAAACTCACACATACATACACACACACACACACATATATATATATATATATATATATAGTATATATATATATATATATATATATATATATATATAAGCTGGTTTTCTAGCAGTGTTTGTTTTTTAAAGTTGGGCAGCCACGTTAATGTTGATGAAAACTCACACATACATACACACATATATATCATATATATATATATATATATATATATATATATATATATATATATATATATATATATATATATATACTGTAATAGTCACACTCTTGACTAAAAGCTTAAATTACATGCAACTAACATGCAAGATCTCGATATCTGGGTATTAGTGCCTTTAAATGATTTTGAAACGATGGAATTTCAATGAGTATCTTGTTGAGATGACCTAGGAATTCTGATTGGTGAACTTCTCGAATGTCGTGAATGCAGAAGAACATTTGGTTCGTTCATCTTTGATAAGGAGTGTCTATTTTTGCGGAATGTTGAAGCATAACTTCAGTGTCGTTACAGAGCATCAAAAGTCGTTCTGTTCATCTTGTAATGAAGTATGTAAGTAAAGGACACCCCTCCCCCCTCTCTCTCTCTCTCTCATCAAATAAGAAATTTGTCTTGCTACAGAAACACTCTCTCTTTCTCACATCAACTAAGAAGAAATATGTCTTGTTACAGAAACTCTTCTCTCTATATCTCTCTCTCTCTCTCTCTCTCTCTCTCTCTCTCTCTCTCCTCTCTCTCTCTCTCTCTCTCTCACGTCAACCAAGAAGAAATCTGTCTTGCTACAAAAAGTAGTCGAGATTATCTTAACTTAACTTATAATCAAATAAAACTTGATTTTCAAGAGAGAGAGAGAGAGAGAGGAGAGAGAGAGAGAGAGGAGAGAGAGAGAGAGAGAGAGAGAGAGAGACCTTTAAAAAATTTGAATGAGATGGAGATAATCTCGGGTGAGGTTACGATTATCTCATCATTTATTCTTTACTTGTATTAATAAATGCAAATTCATCTCCGGTCCATTAATTTGTAAGGTGAGGGTACTGGCCTACGAGAGAGAGAGAGAGAGGAGAGAGAGAGAGAGAGAGAGAGAGAGAGAGAGAGAGAGAGACCCATTTTCAGAAGTTGCATTAGACACAGAAATGAACTATCTAGAGTCCTTCATTTTGCATATCCGGAATCAGTATGATATCAGTGATATATTTGGGAGTCTGACTAGGACCCCCAAGGAGGGTTAAGCCGTTGGGGGGGTGTATATTTTAGGGGGTAGCCCTTCAAGCCCTTCCCACCTGGGAGTCCACTGGAATGCGCTTCCTCGCCTGACCCTTTCCTTACGTCACCCCGGCCCGAATGATACTTTCTCCTTATCTGTCTGAAATATGCCGTCATTTGCTCTCCGTTTTGAAGAGGGCACTGCCGACATTTCAATCTCTTTGGCTGTCAGGTCTTATCCCATAAACGTTGCTATCATCTTTACTGTACACCTCTCGGCTTCTGTTATTTCCATATCTTTATATAATTCACTCTATTCTGAGGAATCTATATTCAGTATGTCAGTACGATTTTAGTTTGTTTCTTCTATATAAGAAATTATTATGATGATGTCAACTGTATGTCTCATGTTTTTAAATCCAGGAAAATCTTACATTATTTATGAAGAGTTAAACTAATTTGCTTTAAAAGGGCTGAATTTCTGGTGTTTCGTAACCTAAGAAGCATTTTTTCCATTGCACTTCCAATCATTTGTACCCTTTTGGTTTATCATTTATTTAATTAAATTATATTATTTATGACTTTTATTTATTATGCTAATAGGGTCAGAGAATGCATGATTAGGGATGAGATTGGGAATCGCAGCCAGGTAGTACAGGTTTTGGTTTATATTTGCTAGGTTTATGGAGGGCTCCCATCCTACTGCCCACCAGTCAACCCAGCTGTAAATGGGTACCAGTTTCTCCCATAGTTACAGAAATGGGTACTGGGATTGCAACCTAAATTCTTTAGACGTACTAAGGAAGTTACAAGCTGTACACTACAAAGGGGAAATAGTCGTAATATGGTAAGAAAATGAATTATTCATTAATTTATTACATTACTCAAGTCGACCTTCTGAATTAAATATATTTTTTCCAAATATAACTGTTTACCTTGCATTAGCCCTCCCACTTCTCAAGTGAATCATCTGATGAAAAATCAACTAGAATTCAGTGGATAATGTGATTCACTCGACTTCCGGCGAAAGCTTTCTCGTATTTATCCATCTTTATTTATGACCAGAGTTGGCCCTTGAGTAGAGATATCTAATTTGGTGATGCTTTTAGGGACTGGGAGTAAATTTTACAGACCATTTGGCAAGGAGACTGTAAATAGAAGTCGCCCTTCATTCTTTCGTTTACCATACAGAACTAAAAGGGACAAATAGACCTATTCACAGTTTTCTTTTAACCCCAGTTAGGCAATGACTGTAGAGAATTGTTTTTATTTTTGGCTTTTTTATGTGGTGAGAAATTTATTTTTCTGATTTTTAATGTTTTAATTGGATTTATTTGCTGTTTTAGTTATTCTATTTCCATAGCATTTTTTATTAATTTCTTTTTTTTCATATTTTTCTTTAGGGCTTGACATTAAGGTCTTATTCACTTATTGTATATATATGTACCGTTGACTGACCTTATTCAGAATATAAGGGGCTTTGACCATCAAAATTTTGTCTCCATTAAGCATAAATTTAGGTCCAAAATCTAAATTTTCATAAAAAGAAAGACAAGAATTTTTTATATATAACATTCATATTTTCCCTGAATTAGCAACTATATTACTGGAGCTCCGGATTGTACCAAAGTATTTAGAAATTAGTAAATACAATTTTATTTTTCCTTCAGAAACGCGATTAGATATTGCAGCTCAACTTGATTCTGATCAAATATTGAAATATTCTGTGCACATTATCTGGTAGGCGTGATTCTTACATATTCCCACTGCTTATAGATTTATGATACCTTTCAACTAATGGGCTACAGGGCCTATGACGGAATCAAATGTAAGAACATTTTATAGTTTTTATGTTTTATTAATCCTTTAGATTGCCGAATACTGTAATGGTAAATGACCTTAATGATCCTCGATTAATTATTATCATTAGTGGTGATAGTAAAAGCAGAAGCAGTAGTACTGCAGTAGTAGAATATGATTATTGATTTTAATGTTGTTGTTGTGGTACCCCCTCCAAAAAAAAAAAAAAAAAAAAAAAAAAACAATCACAACCACGCCCATTGCCTCCATGTAACCAGAGGCCAATAGGCGATGAAAGTGATGGGAAAGATTGGGAGGGGAGAAGAAATTTATAGCTGCCATCAGGCTCTTATGATCGTCCGTGGTTCGTCGAAAGGATGAGATATCTTAAACCTTTTTCTTTGGTGTGTCCTCTTTGGTGCTCTGATGCTCGCTTCCGACTTAGTTTACGATCGTAAGCGTGATATTCTTTATATATATATATATATATATATATGTATATATATATATATATATATATATATATATATATATATATATATAAACATATATATGTGTGTATGTATATATATTATATATATAAATATATATATATATATATATATATATATATATATATATATATATATATATATATATATATATATATATGTATAAACGAGCGCAAGCATACATGCATACATGCATGTGAATACTTTATACATGTGTGTATATATGTGTATGTCTATTCAGTAAGCCTATATACTGTATAAGTCATATATATATATATATATATATAATATATATATATATATATATATATATATATAAATATATATATGCATATATATATATACATATATATATATATATATATATAATATATATATATATATATATATATATATATATATATATTGTAAGTAGAGTATCATGTACTACAGACACTTTTAACTGCAACGATTACTAGATGAAAAACGCGATAATGACAAAGCTCTGGACAATCTTGATACCATACCATAAAACAGACTGCTTTCCTTTGACTTTTTATTTTATATTATTCATTATTCCGTCGATAATTTCAACCATAGGTATTTACCCCTCTTCTTTCATCAAGTGATGACTGGTGGATTGGCCGGACTGAAAGTTAGCTTTTGCCATTTCTCAGAATTCATCATCAATATGAGTTCTAATTCGGTAAATCCGAGGTCGACCTTGAGAGAAACCTGAGTGAAGGGAGTCCTTGAGTGAGAGATGAGACGAAGTTGTCA
>NC_090725.1:289284655-289294655 GCF_036898095.1 Palaemon carinicauda
AGCATGGGCTTTTTTATAAACCAGCTTTAGAAAATCAAAGGGAAGCTCACAAGTGATTTTTAGTAACTTTATCCCTAACGGCGAACGTCCTCGGGGTCGAAACTTCCAATCAGGACCCCATACTTCCAATATAACCCGCTGGAAAGATCCTCAGAGCATTAGGACCAATTTCTTAGATGAACGGAGAGCAAATAAACGGGAAAGTTTTCTCGTCTGTCACAATTAGCGAGAAGCTTATGCGCATGCACGCACTCTCAGGAGAGAGAGAGAGAGAGAGAGAGAGAGAGAGAGAGAGAGAGAGAGAGAGAGAGAGATGAATAGAAAATATAAATGAATAGATGTTATCCCCCATATATCCCATAGCAGCTTACAGAGAGGGTTATGAAGTGGGCCAATATTAGCCAGGCACTTGACTCCGACGCTAAATGAATAGGATGTGTCACGGAACTCTTATTATATAGGACATGGCGGGGAAATAACAATTCCTCTTCTTATCTCTCTCTCTCTCTTACGTAAGATGTCACTGCCCTCAAATGTTTCAAATCCGCCACTTCTTTTTTCAAGTTTGCTTTTCATCTGAGATAAGAGATTGCATTGATATTATGTGACAGTGAGTGATCGCTGCCATTTTTTATTAAGGTTCATATATTTGAAGTACAATTTTTGATCTCTCTCTCTCTCTCTCTCTCTCTCTCTCTCTCTCTCTCTCTCTCTCTCTCTCTCTCTCTCTCAGAATGATTCCACGCATTAACCATTAAATTTATTCAATAGAAGACTCACACTTCCTGGTTAAAGATGGGCTTTTATTGAATAAAGTAAATGCTTTTGGTGTTCGTTGGACAAAGTAAATTGTTGTTATCATATTTGACAGCAATTGTTGTAGATGTTTTTGGTAATAATATTCAATCACTTTACAACTTGACACATTATTTTCAAATGTTTAACCTCGCTTGTACATTACTTTTTATTACCTAATTTGTTAGATGTTTATGAAATATGCTGAGATTAATTCTATTTTAGTCATAGGGAATATTGAAATATATTTTGCAAGAGCATTATGCAATAAGGAGATATGAGGCAAATAATAGATGTGTTGAATAAAAACATTAATTGTATCAGTTGTATTTATGTTTACTGTAACAAGAATGACAATGTACAACAGTAGATGTTATAAATAAAAAGTAAGGGTAACAACGTTATTTATGATGACTGTAACAAAAATGGCAACGTATAACAATGTCAACAACATTGAAGGGATAAGGAACAATATGTATCTAATATCCAAGACTCCTCTACCGTATAACAGAGCTTAAAGCTAGGCCCGCATAACAATCCAGTTGGGAATTAGGAATCCACAAAGTTAATCAGTATTTCGACGGCGTCTGGATACCGATCGAAAACACACAGTTACAAGTTTAATTTGCTGTTCCTGTCTTGTCGGAAACAAATCTGGAACCCATTCAGTGGCGCCTGGTTTCATAATGATTCGTCTCATTGCCATTTTAGTTCGTTCGCCTCAAGCGAAGCGGATTCTGTATCGGAAATCTAATTTAAGAAATAATCATCGGTCAGTTATATGCCAGTTGATATCTTAATATTATTTTAGTTTTAATTGTATGTTATTTAAGCACTCATAGGTTCTCATTAAACTTATTCGACTTTTTTTGTTGCTTAAAGGCTGTTGTCTGGTTTAACAAGTCGGCGACCTATTTGCTTCGTTTCGTGTTAGCATTTTAACTTCATGAATAAGAATGACAATGGGTGATCAAAAGCTGCCGCCACACTACACTGTAAAAGGCCATTATAATTGTACATTATACTGGTACAGGGCTAAGAACTATTTCTTTTGTTGCTATTATTATCGGATGTATTCATAAAGTTATTATTATTATTATTATTATTATTATTATTGAAACGTGTACTGTTAATACATCTACATGATAAGAGTTCAAATTTAAACCAGCTTAAGTTTCCATTAAAAGAATAAAATGTACTATTGCTAATTGATGATATTTTGAATGTTAATTGCACGTGCTTTGATAAAACATATTGAGACCTAAAATTAGAATAAATCAGTGATTTCATCTACAGATAAGTGAATAACGCAAGATTTTATTTGTTTGAACTCAGGTTCCAAACCTACTGTAAACCTGGTATGACACAAGGTCAGGAACCATTAACAAATACAATTTATAAAGTAACCTTCTATAAAGGACAAAAATGTTCTTAAACGTAACAGCAACAACAATGACAGGTATATTATTATTATTATTATTATTATTATTTTTATTATTAGCTAATCTACAACCCTAGTTGGAAAAGCAAGATGCTATAATCCCAAGGGCTCCAACAGGGAGAAAATATGGTACTCGAAAACTAATAAAATCATACAAACGACAAACACCCATTAGTAAATAAAACAATAACAAGAAAAGCCATAGATAAGGAAAAGGTTCGGTCATTAGGCAAAAAGGTTCGAGCCGGCCCCTCCCCAACTGAAGATTCTCATTTCCACTCCTCTCTAGACAGACGTTTGGGGCCAACGACAGACTTACGGCATTCAAGAACCGCCAAAGAGCATTTGGACCATATGAATGTCTTCGCTAACATTCGTGCGTGGAAGTCGCCCATAAGTTAGTCTGGCTAGGGCCAGGATATAGATGGTTTTCAGGGTATGGGTTATAGGGTAGTAGACTTCAGTTACGCTCCAGTGCATTGAAAGAAAGTCTAAAAAACGTGCGCATGATTGAGGATGAGACTAAAAGAGAGCCGTATTATTATTATTATTATTATTAGAAGCTAAGCTACAAACCTAATTGTAAAAGCAAGATGCTATCACCCCAAGGGTTGTAACGGAGAAAATCGGCGTCAATGACCCTAGATGTCAGGATGCCAGAAAACCTCAAATCAATAAATCAGTCTAACAGGGAAAAGTAGCCCAGTTAGGAAAGGAAATAAGGAAATAGATAAACAATAAGGGCAGTAATGAACAATTAAAATGAATTATTTTAAAGAACAATAACAACAATAAATAAGATCTTTCATGTATAAACTATAAAACTACATAAAAATAAGAGGAAGTCTACCGCCAAGCAAGCGAACAACTAATAAAGATAATAGTCTTATGTCATACCACATCTTTAAAACATTGTAAATGCTTCTTTCTTCATGCCCGTAAAAATCACTCAATGTTTTGTTGGATGTGGCCAATTCAGAGGCAGTTATGCCCATCGGGGAGAGGGTTAGAGGGACTGTGAAATCAATGTTTATTCACCTGAGGCCTTCCAAGTTGGAAGAAATGGACGTCGATGTGTTTAGACAACATTCCCGCGGGAGCCTCTTTGCTTCCCTATTAACCTCTTTCCCTGAGCACACGTCGTGGCCATCAACTCACCCGCGCGAATATTAGGCGCCAGGGTTGACGAGTTAAAGACTAGGTGTTGGGAGATCGAAATGGGAGGAAAGTAGGTGGAAGATCTTTTGAAAGACTATTAGCTGAAAAATCTGGCTGATGTGGGCAACTACTGTAGTTTTAAGATCATCATAAATAGTTTTTTTTTTTTTTTTTTTTTTTTTTTATAAAAATTATTCATGACATTTCCTTTATTTCTATATCTGGACTCTTATGCTACTGACAAGATTATTATATTATTATCATTACTTGCTAAGCTATAACCCTAGTTGGAAAATCAGGATGCTATAAGCCCAAGGGCTCCAACAGGGAAAATAGCCCAGTGAGGAAAGAAGGAAAAAAACTGAAGTAATAAAAAATTAGAGAACATTCAAATGGTAGAATCTCACAGCCTTGGTGATAGACTAACCTCTTGATAAAGAAATGCTATAGAATCTATGGAATTACATTGTGCCGTAGAGAGCATTTCTGACCTCGGCTAAAGTTATGTGGAAAGTGGTAACCTCGCTGTTGATACGTGAATGCCTGAGTCAAAAGAACAGTAAAGTATGCGTGCAAGAAATGGAAAGCCATTGTCCACCGAATAGACCGAGACTCAAAAGTAGATGAGTATATAAAAGAAGTATGTCAAATATGATAATAGCATACTGTGCCGAAAAGGAATATTTAGGGTCATTGCAATATGAAATTTTAGTATATGCAGTTATTAATTTTTACGATTTTGAAATAAATTGAAGTTTTAAGAAACAAATGTGTTACGGACTTTTCATTGCCAAGTGTTTCAAAAGAGGTGGGATTTGATTATTATATAACTGACCCGAAGAAATAAAATTGCCAAATTGATTGGTATATCGTTTAACGCAAGTCTATCAGAGAGAGAGAGAGAGAGAGAGAGAGAGGAGAGAGAGAGAGAGAGAGAGAGAGGAGAGAGAGACTTATAGTTTATCTTGAAGTCAGTGAATTAGATCGAATTCTAGGCTCTTCATTTGAATATGCTTTGGAAATCGAAACCATTTTTTATATTCAAGTCTTGGACAATACCGAAATAACCCTTTTTTCCAGTGTTTATAATTTTTTTTTTTTTATTAATTTCTTAAACGTTTTCATGCACTAGGTTCGATTTTAACATTCGTTTTCGTCGGGTGGTTTGGAAAATTTTCATTTTAGTCCAAATTTATCATTAACATACTTTATTATCATCAAATCTAGGTTTATTGTTTTTGAAGATTTAATGCAGTAATATTTCTTTATTTTATCATCAAAGATGCTAGAAAATTCATATGGTCCAAAAACAACGGAAATGTGTGCCGAAACAGAAGGGCTGGACAACGACAGTACCCCCTCCCCCTATATGTTTAAACGTACGGTTGTCACACTGATTAATATATAGATGTATAAATTCACGTTTCTTATTATTATATAAATATATAGAAATATGAAATGTGGATCTTAAATTTGGTTTTAACCAGATATTTGCGTTAAAATTTTTTTTAAAAAATAGCGTCTTTCAATTTATCTTACCATAATTCTGAAATTTGGTGAGCAGGTTGCAAATGATAAATCAAGTCTTTTAAAGTGATATATAAGTTATTGTTTTCTGAATATAAGGGCAATTTCTCTTCAGATTTAAAAATTGCGTCCTTCAATTTCAATCTTAAATTTCGTGAGCATGATGCAAATACACAAGGTCTTTTGAAGTGATAGGTAAGTTATTATTTTCTGAACATAAGGCCAATTTCTCTTCAAATTTGCTTATGGAAGGAATTAGGTTGATTTTATACACTTGAGCGAATATCACCTCGTGAAAAAATCCCCTTTTCCGCCAAATTGCCACATTTCCGAGTAGTTAAAAAAAAAAAAAATAAAAAAAAAACGCGTCGTACACCTTCCATTATTATAGTCTTTATAAGAAGACATCTATTTACGAATATTTATGTATGTGTGCGTTTATCCTTCTGGAAAGCTTTGATGATTTGTATATTTTATTGTGCATATTGATGTTTGATTAGACACACCCATGTTCCTACAATTTTTACACGTATGGATATATGCATATATACACTGATGTCGTTGTTTGAGAGAGAGAGAGAGAGAGAGAGAGAGAGAGAGAGAGAGAGAGAGAGAGAGAGAGAGAGAGAGAGAGAGCTCGTCTTTATCGTATTTACATTTCTAAATGAAAGAGACTTCATGATCTGCATTCGCCAAAAGTTTAAGAATTATTATTATTATTATTATTATTATTATTATTATTATTATTATTATTATATAAAAAAAACCTAGAACCTGTGTTCCATGGTCACTTGCATCTTTGAACCTAGTATAAACATTCATAATCCACATTGAATGGATTGTACTCTGAAGTCTAATGTGTTATGTTCCACGATGAAGACATCTTTATTATGATGGATGACGATAATGCCCATAATCTCACGTCCATTCAAACGACGACAACAAAAGAGCGAGTCGTAATGGCCATACGATTTGGGCATTCGTGCTACCCCTTGCGGATGTGGGAGGCGGGGCGATAGCTTTGGCCCCCGTGTGCCCGGGGCACTGTTCCTGTGCCCGGGGCACTGTTCCTGTGCCCCTTTCCCCTCCAACTTTGTTTTGACTTGTGAATTAGGGTTTGACAAGTGATGCACGCCCCGTGAAGGAATGGAGTCTTTCCTTCACACAGTTCCCCTCGCCTTCTTCTTCTTTTTTTTTTTTTTTTCTTTTTTTTTTTTTTTTTTTCTTTACTTCTTCGAGTGAAGTTATTTGTTTGTTTATTAGATTGAGGTAGATTGAGGGATCTTGAATAGGGCGGTGGGATTTTAGATTTTTGTTGAATACAAGAGTTACTATTATTGTTGTCGATTGTTTATAGTTATTGTATTTTCCTAAGGTTGCTCTTGGTATACTTAATCAAATCCCGGTTTTTTTTTTCTTTCTGAGAAAATATTACCGTATATACCATATGTATAAGTGTATGTCAGAATTTTCTATATACAGTTTGTAAATAAATCTGCTAGTCATATATATATATATATATATATATATATATGTATATATATATATGTATATATATATATACACACACACATATATATATATATATATATATAGATTTATTTATATATATGTATGTATGTATGTATGTATATATGTGTGTTGGTATACACGAACTCATATGTATATAAAGCATTCTCTAATATCTTCTTAGGCTAATAGTAATAATAATGATATAATAATAATAATAGTAATAATAATAATGATAATAATAATATTTTCTTTATTTTAGCAAAATAGCTATATACAAAGTTACCTTCGGTATTGCTTAGTCAGACCTTGCTGTAAAATATTTGATAATCAAATATTTAATAAGTTTTGCCCAGTAGGCATTACCTGCAGTGCTGATCTTATACAATATATGCTCTGATTATTCATAAATAATTATTCACATTCGGGAAAACTTATACTACAAGAACGTTTATAAACAATTATTCGTTGTTATAATGATAATATGCGAAGCCTATGTACTCCATTACAGCAGTTTTCAAGAGATTGAATTGAAGAGATAATAACTTTTGAATGGTTTTAACTCCGTAGGATGAGGATTACCTCGTCGAGGCCCTCCAGTTTCAAGGGTTTACAAATGTTGGACTGCCACGTTATTTTATCTTCTCTCTTTATCTCTTTCTGCCTCTCCATCTTAACTGCAACCTACAACGGTCGGCTGATAACTATAGTCAATTCTTTTTAGTGAGGCGGAATTGCACCGACTCGCAGGGGGTGCCCTTTTAGCTCGGAAAAAGATTGTTGGTAGCTGATTGGTCGGACAAAAATACTTTCGACCAATCAGCTATTAGGAAACCGAGCTAAAAGGGCACCCCTGCAAGTCTATGCAAATCTGCCTCACTAAAAAGAATTGACTATAGGTACTTCATTTACTGCTCAGGTGAACATCGGCAATCTTAATTTTTAGGAAAGTGCCCTTATGTTCACCCTCGTCCGGTCCGAGGCTCGAACGCAATGTCATAGAATTGCTAGATAAAGCGCCTGGAGAGAGAGAGAGAGAGGAGAGAGAGAGAGAGAGAGAGAGAGAGAGAGAGAGAGAGAGAGAGGTGGGAAATGTCTTGTATATCAACTGAAAATTATAGATGACGTCACAAGACGTGGTTGTATTAGCATCCCCAATTTTGGGCTGTTCGTTTAATCTCAGTCTTTCAAAAGGCTATTTGACGTCCTTTGCATTTTAATTTTATTTAATTTTAGTTATTTTGTAATGTCATTTCATATCATGAATAGTTATTTCTTTTCAATACTCATGCGGTAGTAGGCTTCTTTGGAAGTGTTTCATAGTTATCAGAATTTGATTATCTGACATATATTTAGAAATTGCTAGCGACCATTTCCTATCAAAGGCTTCAGATGAGAGTTATGTGTTGTGTCTTTCGAGTATAGAGGATTATTTTCTTTTGGAAATTTTAATAATTGTTTAGTTTAACGATGATTGTTTTTCATGAATTAAGATTTTATCAAAATACAGATTTAGAGTTTAGTGCATAATAGTTTTTACTTCAACATTGTATTTGGACTCTTTGATATTTTAGCTGAATTGCTGTTGAGATATTCATCAGCTGCAGGACTTTATTTGGGAAATAGAATCGATACAAAGAGAATAGCATCATCTGCATAACTACAAGCTGTTATCTACGATAAACATACCTGATCTTTTTATATAAACCTTTACTGAATGATAGGTTATGGGGTGAGGAAGAGCCGGAACGTAAAGATATTCTTTCGATAATATTTTAGATATTTTTGATACAATATCGTTATGAATTTAAATAATGACAATTTTTTATGGTGCTCAGAACGAATGAAATACATCGAATAGAAAATATTATGTTAAGGTTTTAAGATTTTGTGGTAAAAGTTTCAATTAATAATACAAAAGTGAATAGAGAGAGAGAGAGAGAGAGAGAGAGAGAGAGAGAGAGAGAGAAAGAGAGAGAGAGAGAGTAAAGCTTCTTTATAATGGGGTTTCTTACCGAGAAGTAAAAGACGAAGATGGAGAATTATATCAAATGAGAATAACATCATCAGAGGCACATTGTCTTAATTAGAAGCTTACTTAACGCAGCAAAAAACCCCATGAAGATTTAGTCAAGGAAAGGTTCAAGATGGCATAATTAGAAGTACACGATACGCAAGGAGTTATTTTAATGAAATTAGTGTCCAGGAAAAGATTGTACAGTGTATGCAGAAGGAAGTTTTGAAAAAAAAGAAGGTATTTTTTAACATACATACGTATATATGTATATGTATGTATGTGTTTATGTATTTATATATATATATATATATATATCTACATACACTACACACACACACACACATATATATATATATATATATGTGTGTGTGTGTGTGTGTGTGTAGTGTTTCGAACATTCATAGTTTCCATCTTCGTTATGAAGGCATGAGATCAAATGACTTGTCATTTAGCGAAATCCGTTTCTTTATAGGCATGCATTTATTCTTATTCCCAAAATGAATCGTAATAATCCAAACGTGTCTAAAAAAAAAACAAATTATGCAGGATTAAAAAAATTCTTAAAATGATTGGTCATTTCATCTCCAACTAAACACTGGAGAAAAAGAAAAAACCTTTCCAATATCTTGAGTTATTAGCTGCTAATGCTCCGTAATCCCTTCGTTGAAAAACAGTATTAACTTGTAAGGTTCTAACAAAAGAGACTTTCTATCTGTTAGAGAGAGCGAAGGAGAAAGTTGTGACATTCTGCATCGTCTCTCATGCAATATTCCAAGTATATGTCATTTATTTGCTTATAAAATTCCTTATGTGAATATTTGATGATGCACTTACTTACGCTACTCGTTTAGGTATGAACATGGTTTCGTGAAAAGATGTTTAGCTGGAAAATTTACTTATGGTCATTAGAAACTAAGTGTAAATACCATGCATTAGTGTTGTTTGTCTTTATGTATGTCAATGTATAATATCTCAAATTGTAATTGACAGTATTTTCTCACAACCTATGCGATTCGTTTACTCATTGTAGTGAAATTTAATAAGAAACAACAACCTATGAATATATATATATATATATATATATATAAATGTGTGTATGTATGTATATATATGTATATATATATTTATATATACATACATATACATACATACATACATACATGCATACATACATGCATACATACATACATAAAAATGTGTATATATATATATATATATATATATATTTATATATATATATATGTAAGAGAGAGAGAGAGAGAGAGAGAGAGAGAGAGAGAGAGAGCGCTCTTTGCAAATACTTTAGAATGCATTTCAGGTTATTGAGCAGCAAAACGATCCCGAGATTATCGAATTAAATTTACTGCATATCTTATTCATTGCTTCTATTTAGCCTCTTTTCACATGTCAAATATTTTGAATTTGATTAGGTCAAATGTGACCATTTTACTCCCTTGAGCTTTTTTTTTTTTTTTTTTTTTTTTGGAAGTCCTGTAAATAATGCTTATTTTTCTGAGGGCCTTTTGAAAATAATAAATGGGGTAATACAGTAA
>NC_090725.1:289297155-289307155 GCF_036898095.1 Palaemon carinicauda
ATATATATATATATATGGCTACTTGGACCAGAAAATGTCGTGCACACGTCCTCTTATATATATATATATATATATATACTATATGTATATATATATATGTGTGTGTGTATGTATGTGTGTATGTGTGTGTTTGCATGTTGTTCGTTGGCATACACACACACTCTCACACACATAACATGTGTGTATATATATATATATATATATATATAGAAACCTGGATATTATACATAACGCATTGTACACACAATATAAACTCAATCTACTGGCCACTTTTAATAGATATATGGATTTATAATATCCTCATAACTTATCAAGGGGTTAAGAGTCCATTACGCTTATTAGAAATACATAGACTTAACACGTACATAACCACTCACGCAAGACGTATATCAGAACTTCCCCTGTTTTATGACTGATGTTTTTTTTTCTTTTATATATCTATTGTTTGTTTTCTTTTTTTTTGCAGGCGTGCGCCCCTCGTTACGTATGGTTCAGCGTGAAGAAGAACCGTCGAGAACCGGTTGGGAATTGCTTCATTAGCACGGGCCGGGACAGCCAGGCTTACCAAATGTACTCTCCTTGTATGACAAGTAAGTTGAGCAGCCCATTTCATTTTTTTTCTGTATGTTCCTGCACAGAAACATAAGCTCATTTGCGCTGGCGAAGTCTTGTGCGTAAAGATGTTTGCCCCATTCCAAGGTCTGTGCGCTGGGGAATGAAATCTTGTTAACTGAACTGCATGGCGTAGTGTTAAGAGAGATGCTAGTCCTATGTGCATGTTTAATAACCTACAGTTTAATTAGTATAGTGCTTTTTGAATTTTAATGATGCAAGTTAAAAAATATTTCCCTACTAAGGCATGTGCGTAGAAGCCTGTTCTGCGCATGTTTATACTTTGGAATAGATTTTACTAATAATGTTAATATTACGAGGAAATTTTAACATTAAGGCTATTAAGATATTTTAATAATTTAGACTTCAGCATGTTTATTGTAAATAATGTTAAGACTGATTTTTTTTAACGTAAATATTATCCAGATATGTTAATTAGTTAACCTACATTATTACTGACATACATTCAGGAGAAAAGAAGCAGTACGAATGTACGGAACAGTAAATGGGTAACGAACAAACCCAGTACGGAAATGCGATCTTCATCCTGCCTCTTCAATTACCAGGAAGAAGCTGTTAAAACAATGAGATTTTTTTCTTGCGGGGACCTTCGCTGATGTATTCACACATTAACTTGAAAGGCATCCATGCTTCTTTGTTGTGTTTTTAGAGCGTAGTTGGGACTTGGTCTAACTATGGAAAGTGCCAATTGTTGTTTTTTTTTCAGTTTGGTTATGTGTTCATATTTTAATTTATTCATTCCCTTGGAAAAGACATTTCACGGAATACGGAATTTATTAATGATTTAGCGGTGGAAAGTAGAATCAGTTATTATCAGTTAGGTCAAGGGCCTTTGAATTGGCAATATCTATTTAACTATATTCAGCTCCTCTTAAAATTCTACGTGGGATTCTTGGTTACATGTTTGCTTTTGAGAAACATCCGCTCTAATTTTTCTTCAATGGCAAAAAAAAAAAAGGAAAAAAAAATCATCTTCAGAAAGTCTATTAAGAAATTTGGTAATCAATCTATCTTGAAGAAATGTTTCGAATATTGCTCTCCTGTCTGGTCTTCAGCTGCCATAGTACAGACGCTATGGCACTATCTAAGACTAGAGAACAATGGTTTGATTTTGGAGAGTCCTACTAGAAGAACTGCTTACCGTAGCTAGAGAGTCTCTTCTACTCTTACCAAGAGGATATTAGCCACTGAAGAGTTACAGTGCAGTTACTAGTTAACGTCTTGAGCGAAGAAGAATACCGAACCAGATCTTATTTCTCCCTAACTGTTTGATGAAGCTATTTGTTTAGAAATTATATTTTCAATTCGACTATTAATCTCGATTTTACCATTGCTTCATTTTCTTGTCTGATTCACGTGACTGTATCTTCCTTTGACTACCTTGCTTTATGGTAAGGACGTCTGCCAGTTGTTTTATTAGGGATGTCACTGTGTATGACTCATTGATTTCATTCTACTCGCACTGATGTTTCTGGTGGAAACATTATATAGCATGGATCATATTTCTTATAGCTATCCACCCATCATATCTTCTCCTTTGAGTTCATTAACTACTGCTATTTCAGTAGCTTCTTCCTTTCCTTCTTCTCAACTTATTCCCCTCTTCTTCTCTGTCTCTATTTTGTTTTGTTTTGTCAGATTAATCTTTTTTTAGGTTTTGGTATCGGAAACCCCAAGTAAATAGCTGTGACTTAAACTTCCAGGAAGTGAAGAGTGAACCTTTTTTCTCTCAACGCTTGTTTTAATACTCGCCTGTCTATTGATTATTTTTCACAAATTTAAGGTTTCTCGGAATTACTTTATTCCTCTACTCCCTATCTTTAATATATTTGAAAGATCAATAAAGATGCATCGCACAAATGCTTTCTTCTCTTACCCACGTGTCTGATTTCAAAGGGAAAATACCCAGTTATTTTGAATCTAATCTTTCACCAACTCGCGGAAATCTCATTGCTCCTGACCCTGCTGGTTCTGTGTAGCTGTATCTGTTCCCTCCCCTTGAATCTCTGCTTTTATGGTAGGTTATAAAGGTTTGTTAACTAATCACTCCAATGCTATTATTACCTACGATTTAACTCGTGCAACTTCCCCTTCTCTTTGAAATCTCCAGTGATTTGATACATTCCAAATGAACGAAATGATTGTATTCTAACTAATTTTTACTGTTGTTGATGGTTAAGAACTTTACTTAAGTTTCATTTTCTCAAACACTATGATTCTACTGTTCTTTGCTATTATTTCCGTAAGAGAAGATTTTCTGTGATATTTTTTCCATTCTTGATAACGATTTATTGGACACAATTAGTTTTTATTTCCAAACTCTTAATTAATTATTTTTTTTCTTATCAAATTATATTACTAATCATGAAACATATTTTCGATTATTTAAATGGGACTCCTTTCTATCATTTACTATTTTCTTCTTTATTGTTAATCTCAATCATTAAAACTTTCATTTTCCCTTATCTTTGTTTGTATTACCGTATTATTGAAAGACTTTATTACGTCTACTTTATTTAATAGATTTTATCTTATCAGAGGTCATTTGATCAATTATCCCAGAAGAATCTCTCTCTCTCTCTCTCTCTCTCTCTCTCTCTCTCTCTCTCTCTCTCTCTCTCTCTCTCTCTCTCTCTCTTCTGTTCTGTTCTGTTCTGTTCTGTTCCATTCCCTGGTATCGTTCCACTGTCTTGGATTAGAGTTTTCTTGTTTGAGGGTACACTCGGGCACACTATTCTATATAATTTCTCTTCGTGTTTTGTTAAAGTTTTTTTATATTTTATATAGGAGATATTTTTATGTTGTTACTCTTCTTAGAATATTTTGTTTTCCATTTTTTCCTGTCCTCACTGGGCTATTTTCCCTGTTGGAGCCCGTGGGCTTATAGCATCCTGCTTTTCCAACTAGGGTTGTAGCTTAGCAGGTGATAATAATAATAATACTTCTCCCACTTTTTTTTTTCAATAGAATTCAGCCATTTCTTCTTCTACTCACTGTAGTACTCTCCCAGCTTTTCTATTGTCCCAGGTCCTTATAACAATCTTTAGCAAACAAAAAATGTTTGATGCTTCATTAGGCATTCCATTATCAATTTTGTTTATAGGTGTTTGGAGCTGATTTTAGCTTTTCATTATTTATGATAATTTCACGTGGATGGAAATTAAAAGTTAATGATCGTATCACGGAAGTTAGAGCTTATAAGTTAGCTTACTGCTGTGTTTAAAGAGTCTCTCTCTCTCTCTTCTCTCTCTCTCTCTCTCTCTCTCTCTTACACATACATGTTATATATATATATATATATATATATATATATATATATATATATATATATATATATATATATATATTAATTCCTGTACACTTTACGGGAAGCTAGGGAGACGTTTGACATTTGTACATCGTAGCAGGCAAGGTCTATAGACCTTGGTATTAGTACCATATTGTCTAGCAAAAGAGATACTATCGACAACTTGTACTCACGTGATTAAAAGCATTTTCATTAATTTCACTTGTTGCTGTATTGAAGAATATATTTATTTGCTTAACAACACTTAATAAAATTAATTAAAATGCATTTGATCACGTGTTTACAAGCCTAGCGATAGCATTTGGCCTGCTCACAGCTTCACTTTTGATAAAGACAACGTTGCCTGCTGTAATGTAGTACTGTTAGGTGTCTCCTTAGCTTCCCGTGAGGTGTACCGGATATAATGAAGCCTAGTGTACATGCATTATGTATTTGCATATATAAATGAGACGTAGTAAAATGCATTATTATTATTATTATTATTATTACTATTATTATTATTGTTGTTGTTGTTTTGAAATAGAAGTGTTCACTATTTGCTTGAACATTTCCTTTTTGGCATTTTGGATGCACTGAAACACTTCCGCCATGGATGACGTATTAAGCTATTTTAGCATTTGGCAGATAGGGAGATATTTGCACAAAAATAAATCGTTTTTAAGACTTGGTGGCAAGATAGAAATTATTCCTCCAAGTTTTAAGATATTAATATTGAGAAGTTTCGATCATGTAAATACGACTTTAGAGGAAAAATCACACCCTTTAAATATTCCAAAGGTTAAGATTTAAATATCGTATGGGGGCAGCAGATGCCAGTCATTAAGGGTAAAGGATTATAGAAAAAGACTTACTTATAGCCAAGCGCGTGACGAAAAAATATCGAAAGATTGGGGTTAAAGAAATGCTATATGAGGACCAGACTGAGTTCATCTATGATCTTCGGCTCAATGACCTTTGATGTCAGGATGCCAGAAAACCATAAATAATTCAGTCACCTATGATCTAGATACTAAAGGATCAGATGATTAGCTATTCTTCTTCACCCAAGGGGTTAACTACTACATTGTAATTGTTCAGTGGCCACTTTCGTCTTGGTAAGGGTAGAAGAGGCTCTTTAGCTATATAGGTAAGCAGCTCTTCTAGGACACTCCAACATCAAACCATTGTTCCTTAGTCCAGCGTAGTGCCATAGCCTCTGTACCATGGTCTTTCACTGTCTTGGGTTAGAGTTCTCTTGCTTGATGGTACACTCGGCCACACTATTCTATCTAATATCTCTTCCTCTTGTTTTGTTCAAGTTTTTATAGTTTATATAGGAAATATTTAATTTAATGTTGTTACTGTTCTTAAAATATTTTATTTTTCCTTGTTACCTTTCCTCATTGGGCTATTTTCCTTATTGGAGCCCTTGGGCTTATAGCATCCGGCTTTTCCAACTAAGCTGGTAGCTTAGCAAGTGATAATAATAATAATATTAATAATAATAATAATAATAATATGAGAGAGAGAGAGAGAGAGAGAGAGAGAGAGAGAGAGAGAGAGAGAGAGAGAGAGAGAGAGATCAGGTACCGAATGGAATGCAATATAGTCCCGGCAGCTGCCACCAATCTCTGCGTTTACTGTTTATATTTCCTTTTCTGTTGACGTAGCCATCGTCACATCATTTCATTACCGCCGTAACCTACCTTCTATGTGAGGTAAGGATTTTTTCCTGTCTATAAAAAAAGCACTGACGTCAAACGCCCGAGAGAGAGAGAGAGAGAGAGAGAGAGAGAGAGAGAGAGAGAGAGAGAGAGAGAGAGATGAAATGGGAGTATTTCCAAAAAAAAGAAAAGATGGGGTTGATGAACGTCAAGCGTTGATGTGTGATTGCTTCTCCTCAGACCTATCTTTTCATTTCTCTCTCTCTCTCTCTCTCTCTCTCTCTCTCTCTCTCTCTCTCTCTCTCTCTCTCTCTCTCTCTCTCTCTGAAGATGTTTTTACTCAATTTTTTTCTGTTGCTAGAACGACGAAATAAAAGAAGTCGTAATCGAAGTTGCTTGTTTCTTAGGCACAGATTATTTTTTTCCTTTGCTGATTTTAGCCTTTTAGGTCGTTCTTCCATACTCGAAGGTCAACAAGACAAGCTGTCAACTGCTCCTTTGTATTACAGATATAAGAGAAAAGGATAAAAAGTAGTAATATAGGAAACTAGATGTTTGAGACTGTCTAACCTGAAAAAAAAAAAAAAAATTGGTAGCCATGTTTGTGGAGGTAGATGCACAAAATGCTCTCTGTCCTTTCATAGTTTTAATATAATTATTTGAAGCTTTTTGGAGCCTTTTGTAACTCCTGGTAACATTCACGTTTATTATTCGAATGTACATTAGATGTCAGGATGCCAGATAACTCCTAATCAATCAATTAATCGAATTAGATTCACATCCTAGATTATGTTTAGTTAATAGAGAATTTCAAGGTGTAAAAATAGACCCATCTTTGTATTGGCTGTCTCTCCCCTTGCTTCTCTTAGTATGAATCGGCCTTAATATGTTGGTATTGGAAGCCTTCAACGGTTTCAATTGACGGACGATGATTGAGGAACGTCGACGACTGCTATCCGATCTCCTCACTTATTAATAAAAAAATTCCTTACCCTTCCATCAAAGGATCCCGTCATCACTTCTAGGTCGAACCATCTTACCTCTCTCTCTCTCTCTCTCTCTCTCTCTCTCTCTCTCTCTCTCACGGAAGTAGATAATTAATTAGAATCTGCTCACGAAGGCGTTTTGGTATGATATTGCACTGAGTTTAAGACGATAGACAAATTGTCTCTTCGGCTTTTACTCCTGATACCTGGTGGTTGATCTTACTAGAATTAGTATGGACCGGTAGGGGTCACTTGCCTTAGTTAGATAGGAACTGCGCATCACAAGGAACTGGCTATCATTTGATATATCTAGCCAATGAATCTTCTATGGATTCAGTCAGTCAATGGAAAGAGAAGATGACAGGATGGCCCCCAGTCCCGGGCGTAGCGGGGTGCTAAGAATCTCCCGTGTTATAAATACTAAAGAAAAATTTAAAATTGGTAGAGACCCTTTGCGTCCACAGGCGTAGGAGGAGATGATGATTGCACTGAAAAGCGAGAAGTTTCGTTTCCTAGTAGGTCTAAGGGCTTTGCACTGCCGGCTAACTGTTTTCTATTCCATCGCAAATGTAGTTAGACATCGTGTCATCGTAGCGACAGAATATATTAATTATTCATAACGCCGGAATTCATATTCCATGCTTAGGTATCAACAGTATATGTATAAAGTTTTATATGAGCCGTGTCACATCTTTGCTTCCAATGCACCTGTACATAGCTTTTTTTACATGGACACCTTTTTCCAACCATTACTATTGTTGTTATTACTTGCTAAGCTACAACCGTAGCTGGGAAAGTAGGATGCTATAAGCCCAGGGGCTCCAACAGGGAAAATAGCTCAGTGAGGAAAGGAAACAAAGAAAAATAAGATATTTCAAGAAGAGCAACAACATTAGAATAGACATCTCCTATATAGACTACAAAAGCTGTAACAAAACAAGATGAAGAGAAGTAAGATAGAATAGTGTGCCCGAGTGTACCCTTAAGCATTAAGGGGTTGGTTGCCTGCTGCGGCCTTTCCTAGGCCTTCTCTGAAAGGCTTCTCTTTCACCAAACTTCTTCTCTCCATATCATCCTTCACCTTATCTAGCCATCTGAATCTCTGCCTTCCTCTCGATCTCCCCTCCCCCCCACCAACAGTTCTCTATATCAAATCCTCCTCACTCCCTCCCCACCATCCACCCCCATCATGTGTCCACATCATCTCAGTCGTGACACTTTTTTTACATGGACTGGCCTGAAGTGAAGTAGGTTATTATTATTATTATTATTATTATTGTTGTTGTTGTTGTTGTTATTTATTATTATTATTATTATTATTATTATTGTTATTATTATTTTTATTCTTATTGTCATTATTATTAATATTGTTGTTGTTGTTGCTGTTGTTGTTTTTATTATTATAAATTATTATCATTATTATTATTACCATTAGCATTATTATTATTGATAATAATATTATTATTATTATTTTTATTATTATCATTAGCATTATTATTATTATTATTATTATTATTATTATTATTATTATTATTATTATTAGCGGTATCCTTCATACTTTACCTGTTCCCTATAAAACTGAGTTTGCAGATGATTTTGCTTACCATAGATTTGTTGATCCAGTTGGCAAGGATGATGTTACAGTTATTCATATCATGTGATCCAAGTTAGAGTTATTACGAGATCAAAATCTTGAAATGTCTTCCCTTTATTGATATTATGTTCATCGTAAGTAGAGATTGAAAAGACTTTATAGTGCTACTTAAAATTTCATTCCCTTTGCCTTATTTTTCAGACTTGTTATAAGCATCTTCTTCTTCTTCATCTTCTCCTATTTTTTTTTTCATTTATTTTTATTGCTGGTTTTATATCTACTTAACTTTTAGTTTTTTAGATGATTACTCAGGTTTTAAAAATAAGGTTTTATGGGAACTTTGATAACATTATTGAAACTAAGAAAATATCTGAGTGCATGTTACGATAGGTTGATGAAAGATGTAAGTCTTTGCGTCTTACGGGTATTTTATGTTAAATTTTATATATTTGAAAAGAATAAGAGATCTGTAAATCAACGGTTAGGCAAGTGTGCTGAATTCTTAGAAATATGGAGCACTTTGTTGGGAGGAAGATTTTGAATGGGTACAAAGATTGTTAACCGACCTCTCCTATATGAAAACTGGTTGCATTAATCGAATCTGAAGGGAATATGAAAATGTTGTCTCTGGTATAGCTGACGTCTGGAGGATTGAAACCGTGAAAATTTAGAGCGACCATATATTTATGAAACTTTTTTTTTTTATGATATACTGTAGTTTGCTACGCAGCAAGAAATTTAAAAGCTAGATTTGATTTGGAATTTATGGAAGGGAGAGTAAGACCTGAAAATATAACACAATATTCTTTGAAAAATGGGAGTACCCGGGAAATAAAATTTGAATGGTGCGGTATATGTTGTTCATGCGGCGTCTGTATGGTTATCATGAAGGAATTATGAGACCATGGTTGTTTCATATTTTCTGTGATTTAATTTTGAATAAGTTAATAGAAAATTGGCTCTAAGATTATATGTATATATGCAGATTACATACAGCATATATAATTGTATATATACATGTATATATGAATATCTACTGTATGTATGTATATATAAAACAACAATAACAACAAATGCAGTCGTTTCTAATCCACTACTGGACAAAGGCCTCAGACATGTCCTTATCCATGTCGGGGTTTGGCCATTTCATCATCACGCTGACCATTGAGCCTGGTGATGGTGGGAGACTTTAGTCTGGTCGTTCACAGCGAACCAACCTAGTATGGGTGACCTTGACTAGTAACACTTTGCTGATCATGGCTTCGGATACACAGACCTTTTTCACCACGTTAAGGTAACCTTAATCAGAAAGGGTATATATATATATATATATATATATATATATATATATATATATATATATATGTGTGTGTGTGTGTGTGTGTGTGTGTGTGTTTGTGTGTGTTTAGCATGCTCTTCATCAAACGTTTAACTGTGTTTCACAAGGCACTAGAAGAGTTGGAAGACCTAGCCCTACATGACTGAGGACTATAAAGCGTGAAGTAAGAATTGGTGAGTGGAGAAGTATTGAATTAAAACCTCAAGGTAGAGACGACTGGTGAAATCCAACTGAGGTCCTTTGCATCAATAGGCGTAGGAGGAGATGATGATGATGATATATATTGACTCAATCCTATATGTTTCTCATAAGCAGCTCTTCTAGTAGGACACTCCAAAATCAAACCATTGTTCTCTAGTCTTGGGTGGTGCCATAACCTGTGTATCATGGTCTTCGACTGTCTTGGATTAGAGTTCTTTTGTTTAAGGGTACACTCGGGCACACTATTCTGTCTCATTTCTCTTCCTCTTGTTTTGTTAGTTTTTATAGCTTATATAG
>NC_090725.1:289312155-289317155 GCF_036898095.1 Palaemon carinicauda
CTAATAGGCCAATGAAGAATGGAAGTAATGAAACAAAAAGAATAGTTATACAGTATGTACATATTTTCGTAATTTTGTTACTTGCGGTTTATTACGCCATAGAGGTATTTGGCAGTAAAAAAACAGTTAATGGATATTAGGGAGCTAGTTTAGCAATGGAAAGAGATTATATACCGTTTACTATCTTCAAACTTATCCATTTTTTATCGCGATCGACAGACTACAGCCCGATTTCATAAAACATTCATTGGATGTCCTGTTACAAAGGAAGAGTATGGAACTTGTTCGGGAAAACGAATTCCTTTTAGGACGTAAATTCCAGAATTTCTCTTTGAAGTTGGAAGAATTCGAAAATCTCCCCCCCCCCACTCCCTTTCATTCTGATTTGGGTGTCTTGGGGTAGGAGGGGAAGGACCAGGGGTGGGGGCGACACCGGCCGGGATGTTTTGCGTGTGTAGAAGTTGGGTGATACATGCCAAATAAGGCGAGGGTGTTTTGGGGGACCGAAGCTTATCTTCCATATCTCACGCCGTCCATATACGACCTGCTGGACATAGTTTGTGGCTCTTGTTCGATATGTCGTATACCTCAAGTCCCGTTTTGTGTGTATCTGTGTGTGTGTGTGAGTGCGTGCGTGTCGGGCTTAGCGGACTTCAGTGTCAATATGTCGTAACCTTGTGTGTGTGTGTGTGTTTTTTTTTTTTTTTTTTTTTTTAATGAATATTCTATGTCGTTATTTTTGGTTATTGCGTGCAGCTGAACCACGCCACAGTTGCTTCGCATACTGAGAAGTATTTTGATAAGAATGTATTAAATGTATCGTAATTGATGTTTTTATTCGTTAAATCTTATTGCTTTCATTAAAATACTGTAAAATTTCCATTTGGAAGTTCAATCTAATGTTTGACCAATGATATTGTGTGACTGGAATTATATTAATTGTATATATACATACATTATATATAAATTAGGAGAAAGAGAGAGGAGGTCACCTGGAATGTATGAAGTGTTCAAGAACCCTGTTTTTGCTCAAGATGATAGGGGAACATACTGTATGGTTGTAAAATCTTTAAGAAACCATTTTTTAAGTGAATAACGGTATAATGAGGTAAAGGAGAGAGAGAGAGAGAGAGAGAGAGAGAGAGAGAGAGAGAGAGAGAGAGAGAGAGAGAGAGAGAGAGAGAGAGAGAGAGAGAATCAAAGTATGCCAGAATGGAGAACTGATGGAAAACGATTTTGAGTATGATGAGAGAGAGAGAGAGAGAGAGAGAGAGAGAGAGAGAGAGAGAGAGACAGAGACAGAGAATCAAAGTGGGTGAGGATGGAGAACTGATGGAAAATGATATTGAGTTATGTAGAAAAATTAATAATGAAGTTTAGAATTAATCCTGGAATTAAGGAAGTGAAAGAAATGAGAGATCTGATGAAGAGCATGTGCAAAAATAGGCTGTGCATAAGAGAAAGAAAGAAATATGAATTATTACGAAAGAGGCGTTGCATTAGGAGGGAGGGAGTGAGGAGGTCTTTGATGGAACCTGCATTGGGAGAAAATCAAGAGGTAGGCGGAGAATTAGATTGCGAGGTAAGGTGAAGGATGATATGGAGGGAAGAGGTTTGGTTGAAGAGGCTGCCTTTGATAGAAGGTCTTGGAGAGGGCGCATCAGGCAACCGACCCCTTAATGTAAGGATTACGGTGGGATAAGAAGAGAGGCGTTATCTTGATTCCTATAACAATTACTTTATGGCGTAATAAATGAGCTTATGAAAAACAGATGGAAATAATTTGCTCAGATAAAAACGTTTATGAGTCAGGAGAGAGTGCCGAGGTTTTAGGCAATAATATGTGTCTATAAGGATAAAGAATAAAACACCATTGAAGTAAGACAACAAAATTCTCGTTTATCTGTAAAAGAAATTAATCACCATTAAGCATCATTAGATGTTTGTGAAAATCGTTTATTATTTATCAGGCATAAACATATTGACAAACTACATTTTTTTTAATAGTTTTAGTAGCTTATAATTTGTATTAGTGTACATGATTCTTTACATTATGTTTGTCTCATGACAAAAATTTAAAGAGAGAAAGGTAGATTTTAATAATCGAAATAATAAAGACAGTCTTTGTTTTTTTTTTTTAATTAGTAAAGTCACAATGAAAATGGAAACCTTTCTACTGGTTTTGAGTTCAGAAAAGTACCTACACGTTAGTGGATTATCCTCTATGAATAGTAACTACCAGTATTAAGTTATTTTACTGATGCTGAAAATTGCTAAAAATCAGTATATCAAAATTTCTAATATAGTACAGAATATATTAGTTTTTCAGTCAGTCAGCATGTGTTCAGCATGTGTTCCTATTAGTACTTTTATCATGGATTATGATCAATAAATGACAGGAACACGAGCATATAGATTGCCATGTCACCCAGATTCTTTTTTCGAAACATAATACATAGTTATGAGAAAGGTGTAAATGACAATGCACTACAGTATGATTCAAACAACCAATAGAATGAGTGAGAAGGAGGAATATTAGTGAAAACTAAACAGAATCTGTAGTTAAAAAAAAAGAAAAAAAAAAACACGGGATAAATATGATCATATCTCAATTATAAGAATATGTGTAAAGCCTGGTGAGAGGTTATGTAAGAGATGTTGTAGGAGATATAGGGTGTAATATTATAAGGAAATAAGTAAACAAGGGCTATAATGAACGTGAAGATGTTACTGGATATACTAGAAACCAGCTGTTGCTACCAAGCGTGACTTGAAAAGAGTAGCATTTATTTGTTTACAGTATATCCGGTAGAATAATACGAGATAAGTTTTCAGACTATGTAAAAGAGTCTATTGAGCGAAGAATTATTTCAAAAGAGGTAAATGTAGGACTGCACGAAAGGGTTGTTTGTTGTTGAAGGACGTAAGACAGCAAAATTTGGGTGTGAATTTATTGCACTTTGAATATAAAGAGAAATGTCCAAACACAGTTTCAGTGACTTGCATGGATCAAGTAAGATGTGAGATAATAAGGAAAATGGTATTGTCAGTGACTTCATGGAGCAAGTAAGATATCAGATAAAAAGGAAAATGGTATTGTTGTACCTGGGAAAGTTAACGACGGTGTTTGTTATTTATATTCTTAACATAGTGTTAATGAATGGAAAGGTGAGGAAGGTTCATGAAGTCTACGTAAAGAAAAATACGTTTAATAGATTCAGTAAAATTCATGATCACATATCTATGAAAGTTGATTTGTCATTTTTATAAATGTTGAAATTTCTCCTTTGATTATGTACATCATTAGGAAAATAGGTAAGTAATTAGTTTCTATTTAACTAATAAAATCACACCCTTGAAAGAAAACAGCCAGTGCCTAAATAAAGAAGGCTTAAGGGGCTTCTGTAAATAGTTTCTATTTAACTAATAAAATCACACCCTTAAAAGAAAACAACCAGTGCCTAAATTAAGAAGGCTTAAGGGGCTGCTGTAAATAGTTCTATTTAAATAATAAAATCACACCCTTGAAAGAAACCAACCAGTGCCTAAATTAAGAAGGCTTAAGGGGCTGCTGTAAATAGTTCTATTTAAATAATAAAATCACACCCTTGAAAGAAAACAGTCAGTGAAAAACTAAAGAAGGCTCAAGGGTCTACTGCCATCACCTATAAGAAAGAGAACTTATGGGGTTGAGATCATTGCTTGGTTTTGACCACAAATAAAAGTTACTGTCTACCTGTGCGTTAACTAATGTTGTTTTATCTTTATTGCAGGCTCCTGGGGATACCACAGACAAGGGTCTTGTCAGGCTGGTTTTGGAACGGCTTTGACGAAGGTTAGTCTTCTTTATTGGCTGTGTTTTCGCTTCTGATAAACTTAAAGTGTAAGCAAAATGAAGATAAATTATAGGTTGATTTGTTAAGAAAAAAAAACAGAGCTGCATACATCTTAGGCCAGAAACGCCGTGAAGATAACGGGATGGGATACAATTGCATAAAGTTGTTTTTCCTACTTAACGTAGAAGAGCATAGACAAGGTTTTTAGGATCACTTGAGACTCTGGTCCTTTTGTTTATTAGTAATAGAATTTCGTAAGATAGAATTACATAAGAAAGGTATACAATAATGATAAGAAATATGCATACAAATACATATATACTTAAAACCAGCAAATGAAATTGTAGTTACAAAAAATAGTAGTTACGAAAACCCTTAATGAAAATAAAAGAAAACAAAGAACCAATAAACACAGACAGGCGAAAAAAATAAAAAAGTTAAATGTCAAATGAAACACATCTTTTGATAATAAAATTACAAACGTTCTTTTGTTGATTTCCCGGGGCTTTTCTCCAAAGGTCAGTGTGATAAAAGAATAATATTAGATATGTCACAATAAAGAATTTTTTTTTTCTACGTTCTCCGGAGGTTAATGTGATAAAAGAATAATTTTAGATATGTCACAATAAAGAAAAATATATTTATTTTTGTTACTACGGAATGAAGAAATCTGAATTTTATCCAATTATTTTTCTATCTTAGTATTTTCATCAACCCACAAGACGACTTTAGTTATATTTAGATGCCTACGACCAAGGATTTACCCAAAATTAGATATCATTATCATAAAAGGTTCGAATTGATTACTTTCTCTGGTTGATATTCATTACATAGGTTCTGTTAGAATTAATCTCTCGAGGTGAGGATTATGGATATCAATAAAAGGTTCATCAATAAGAGAATTAAGAAAAGATAAAAGATTTACCAATTAAAAAATGAAGGAAAATAAAGTAGTCGTATCATATGCACAGAATGACTGTCGGATCCGTAGAAGCGGTCTTTTGTGGAACAGTCTATGCTATTTATCCTCTTTTCTACACTTTTTGTTACAGTTAAACTGTAATCTGTTTAAGGTTCCCAAAATAAATTTATTTGTGACCTTTTTTGGTCAGTTCTCAAAAAGGATTTTTTTATGATATTAATAGTAATAACTTTTCCTTGTAA
>NC_090725.1:289332155-289342155 GCF_036898095.1 Palaemon carinicauda
GAGTATTCATGACGGAGACTGCTCTCCACTAAGTATTATTCTTAGATATAAAACTCTTCAAAAGTGAAATGAGAGTATGATATCTTAATGCCTGGTAGTCAGAGCCGAATAGAAAGGAGGAAAACTATTAGAGTATGTTTTTATCTTCAAGAGGGAGGGCTCCAGTCCTCATAAAGATTGTCCACAGTCTCTTAAGGACCTGCTCTAGGGATATTTTAAAGAGCAGATAATGTAATTGGTCATGTATCCAACCCTTTTTGAATTTCCAACTAAATTTTCTGTAATATGACGCATGATTCACAATGCACCTATAGAAAGCGTTGTAATAGTGACCCTAGGTAAGACATAGGAGGAAAATGACAGCTCACTTATACAAGAAATAGAAGCATAAAATTTGCAAGAAAATTTTGTCATCTTGAATAATTATGATAATGCTATCAACACTATAAATAGTATTATTATCATTATATTTTACTCATGTGCTGGTGATACACTTGTATCAAGTTTTATTATAACTTTTAAAGAGCTGCTCCGTGTAGTCGTTGATTATTATTATTATTATTATTATTATTATTGTTATTATTATTATTATTATTCATATTGTTATTATTGCTATTATTATTTTTTTTTTATGTATGTACGTACACTTCGCCTCTCAAGGACTTTTAGAGAGAAGGCGTCTTCTTTTCTGACTACCCATGAATGGAAACCTTAAAAGAAAATTAAGTTTATGTTCTTGTTACATAAACTAACATGACAAAAATAGAAAGACTTTTGTTGTTAGATTAACCTGGCCTTATACCAGCACAGACTCATGCTCTATTGACCTGATCGTAGGGTGGAGACAACAGGCAGACAGACAGGTCCAAGTACCAAAGCGAGTCAGTCACTATGTCTGTGTTATGCCAAGGCAACGTTATTGTTAGCGGCGTGAAGGTGCTATTTCCTCCTACTAGACTCAAGGGGCATTGTAGTAGATGCTCCATTCCTGTAAGTGCTCTGCCTTGGGTCTTTACACACACACACACACACACACACACACATATATATATATATATATATATATATATATATATATATATATATATATATATATATATATATGTATGTATGTATATATATATATATATATATATGTGTATATATATAATATGTATATATACACACACTGTATGAATATGTATCTATATATTTATATTTATGTGTATATATATGCATACATATATATGTATATATATATGTGTGTGTTTATATTTATGTGAATATATATATATATATATATATATATATATATATATATATATATATATATATATATATATATATATATTTATATATATGTATATATATGTATACAGTATATACTGTATATATATATATATATATATATATATATATATATATATATATATATATATATATATATATATATATATATATATATATATTTATGTTAATCCACAAAAGGAAAATGGAAAGATTATGTGTATATGTAGAAATGCTCTATAATTTCGTCCGCCAATGCATCTCTTCTGAGAGCGTTTTTTTCATAACAAACGCTCTAAGAAGTGGTCCAATTTTCCTTATTTATAAGTCTATTAGTTTTATTACTCAAAATATGTACAGATTCACATGGAATAAGCTTAAAACTCCATTAATGTGCTGATCAAGCTTCCACTATATGAAGAAAATACATATATATGAAACAAAAACAAGTTTAATGAAGAGAAGAGGAACAAATACGGATTGATAAAACAGATAAACAACGCAAGCAAAATCAATGAACAATTATGTGTGCACTAACGTACGCAGAAGTTAAACAAATGTATAGGAATAAGAAATAAGCTAAAGGAACATAGCACTTGATCATGGCATGATCTCATTTTGCAAAATTTCTTGTCACCTTTACTTCCAACTTTTTATTTTGTCAGTAAATGGCTAGATCTGTAAAAGCATTTTGAAATAGATATTTTATTATTCGCTGCTAAATTTAAGGTCCTCCAAAGTAGAGGAAAATTCAATTTTCATCCCCTAAAGATAGGGTATAATTCTTACTTATAAGAAATTAAGTCTATCGTGACTATTATTACTCAAAATAGATAATAGGCCTAAAAGGCCTATAACTTGTAAGGTAAGCACCAACGGAAATGAACCCCGTATTTGGAAGATTCTGTTCTCTATGGCAACAATCTGAATATTGCATGTGGTGGTTTGGCAATTTTTTCGTATTTCTTGCAGACCAAAGTAAGTGGGTGATTTGCATTTATAGCTATTATTAACGTGTTATTGTGAATTAATATTGATTTGATGATTAGTGGTCCTATGCGTCGTTCGTGTACAATATTTAGAAACTTCAAACTTTCCCCTCTTTTAACAAAGCTAAACTCGGAATGTATTCTTAATTCCTTCATAAATTTTACAACACAGTGTACGTCTTCTGACAAACTTAGTTATTCCCACTATTCCCAATATTAGCTGTAACCATGTATCAGTTTGCAAATGCCCCAACCTTTAAATGTAAAACCTAGTCTTACCCTTTCCAAAAATCTCCGGACGATTGCTGGAGATGAAGTAATTAATGTAACTGCTAGGATAACGGTACTGTGATTTCTTAATTGTATTGGAGAGTTAATGCGGGAACCCTTATTTTTTTCTTTTTTTATGCATTAACGGAGTTAACGGAAAACGGGATTTTTATATACATATTTTTAGGTACAATCATCATACATAAAATTTTGCGTATTTAGTGGTAATGCCTAGTGCTGTTGTAATACTTGTATACATATATATATATATATATATATATATATATATATATATATATATATATATATATATATATATATATATATATATATATATATATATATAGTGTATACGAACAGTTGAGGATAAATACAAATAATAAAAACTACAATATTATTTTCATCAAGCTATGACAGTAGAAACTATGAAATGTTGCAAATCCATTCTGGCAAGGTTCACTAATCCAGCATTGCATCCATTGGTTAAAAGAATCTGTATCCTCGAGTAGCAGATTTGTTACAGTACAGCCCCCTCTCTCTCTCTCTCTCTCTCTCTCTCTCTCTCTCTCTCTCTCTCTCTCTCTCTCTCAAACCATAGGGTGCAGACTGACCTGAAGGTAACATTGTTTGGCCTTTTGGTCAAAATCCTCTTATATCATGATCATTATATAGCCAAGGAGAAGGAGTTGTCATGGAGCCCCGAATCTGAAAACTTTGTCTTGATATATCTCTCTCCCCATATTGTCACACCATATTATCTACCGGCAGGAGTACGTAAAGGTCGACTCTCTCTCTCTCTCTCTCTCTCTCTCTCTCTCTCTCTCTCTCTCTCTCTCTCTCTCTCTCTCTCATAATCCAGCCGATATATAGTTAAGTATTATTGTCTTACCGTATTCTATTCATTGCCATCATGTTTCAGGAACAAGTCTCTCTCTCCTCTCTCTCTCTCTCTCCTCTCTCTCTCTCTCTCTCTCTCTCTCTCTCAATCCAGTCCGTAAGTAAAGTATTATTGTCTAGCTGTGTCCTATTCTTTGCCATAATTTTTCAGGTAGATATTTTCTCTCTCTCTCTCTCTCTCTCTCTCTCTCTCTCTTCTCTCTCTCTCTCTCTCTCTCTCTCTCTCTCTCTCTCTCTCTCTCAATCCAGTCCGTAAGTAAAGTATTATTGTTTAGCTGTGTCCTATTCTTTGCCATAATTTTTCAGGTAGATATTTTCTCTCTCTCTCTCTCTCTCTCTCTCTCTCTCTCTCTCTCTCTCTCTCTCTCTCTCTCTCTCTCTCTCTCTCTCAATCCAGTCCGTAAGTAAAGTATTATTGTCTAGCTGTGTCCTATTCTTTGCCATAATTTTTCAGGTAGATATTTTTTTTTTCTCTCTCTCTCTCTCTCTCTCTCTCTCTCTCTCTCTCTCTCTCTCTCTCTCTCTCTCTCTCCAGTCCGTAAGTAAAGTATTATTGTCTTGTTTTGTCTTATCCATTGCCATAATTTTTCAGGCACAAATACCTCTCTCTCTCTCTCTCTCTCTCTCTCTCTCTCTCTCTCTCTCTCTCTCTCTCTCTCTCTCTCTCTCTCTCTCTCTCTCAATCCAGTCCCAAGTAAAGTATTATTGTCTTGTTTTGTCCTATTCTTTGCCATAGTTTTTCAGGCAAATCTCTCTCTCTCTCTCTCTCTCTCTCTCTCTCTCTCTCTCTCTCTCTCTCTCTCTCTCTCTCTCAATCCAGTCCCAAGTAAAGTATTATTGTCTTGTTTTGTCCTATTCTTTGCCATAATTTTTCAGGCAAATCTCTCTCTCTCTCTCTCTCTCTCTCTCTCTCTCTCTCTCTCTCTCTCTCTCTCTCTCTCTCATCCAGTCCCAAGTAAAGTATTATTGTCTTGTTTTGTCCTATTCTTTGCCATAATTTTTCAGGCACAAATACCTTTCTCTCTCTCTCTCTCTCTCCTCTCTCTCTCTCTCTCTCTCTCTCTCTCTCTCTCTCTCTCTCTCTCTCTCTGCTTTAAGAAGTAGGTCTGGTATATTTTTCTGGTGAAGTCCCCCTCATTTTTTTTACTTATTTTACCTGGTTACAGTCTATTCCAATACTATAGAAATGTGCTTTTATATCAATCTTTACCTTCATTACTCGTGCAAATGTTTTATTTTTTTTTATTTTTATACCAATTTTCATCTATTGGTTTCTATTCATTTTGATTATGAAAAATTTATCTTTGAAATAGTTTACTAGATTATACCGATGAAAAATTTTGTTTTACAAATTTCTTCATAGGCTTATCCTTCTTATCCATCATTTTCCTTGTTTATATATATATATATATATATATATATGTATATATATATATATATATATATATATATATATATATATATATATATATATATATATATATATATATACATATATATATATGAAACTTTATAATAAAAAAATGAAACACGCAAAAAAAAAAAAAAAAAAAAAAAAAAAAAACAAGAACCTAGTGTGTCCAAATATCGAAGATGGATGCATGGTAAATTCATCAATTTCACTTAATGTTGTATCTTCAGCCACAGACAGCCTAATCAAACATGGCGAAAAACGATTGGTAACGTCTTGAGAAGTCTGAAGATGGACATGTGAGAGAGAGAGAGAGAGAGAGAGAGAGAGAGAGAGAGAGAGAGAGACGTGCCCGTAATAAGCGCGAGCGCGCGCGCACTCGTGTCGGTTCGGGCGCCGTTGTTTACAATTTCAAATGAAATGCCCGAGTGGTTTCTGAGTGGGATGCTCAAGGAGTTGAGGCCTTTAAGTGGATTTACCTTTGTGTCAGTAACTAAAATAAATTTTGTATTTTTTTTTTTTTTTTTTTTTTTTTTTTGTGCCGATGACTGGGTTAAGAAATCGTTGATCCAGAAATTTAAGCTTAAAGAAGAATTTACCAGTAATAATGATAAAAATTAAATGGAAAATTTGATTATATAATCATAAGGATGAAAGGCTATTTCAGATTGTGCAAATTATACATGTACACTGAAGTAAATTTATGGGATGCACAAATAATCCAATTGACTAACAATGTTAATAAGAGTAATAATGATAATAATGATAATAATTTTTATTATTAACATTATTATTATTATTATTATTATTATTATTATTATTATTATTATTATTATTATCATTATTATTATTATTAAAACGTATTCTTTACCGAATATGCATTCAAACGAGAAATTAATTTTAAATTTTACGAATCTGTTCGATATCTTACTGGTTATGAAAATTACTTATGACTGATATGATTGAATTTCTCTGTAAAGTTTTCTGCGGAGAAGTGTTTATCTCTTACTTAAAATTCAAAAGGAATATAAAATATGCTGTGTTAACCAAAATATTAAGCCATTTGCCCCGAAATCAAAATCAGTTTGTCAAATTGTATTACTGCAAGATAAGGTTCCGCTTTATTGAATCACCTTACCTGATATGATATTATGACTGACCAAAATCAATATCCTATTATTCTAAGAGCACATTTTGGTTATGCTTTGTAATTATAGTTTTCCGCATAAAATTGTATTGTTGATTATAATATTTCGAATTGGTATGATTTTTTCTCTCAGAGTATAGAGACATCCACATAGTATAATTCCCCCCAATGAGTCTGAAACACCATTTCATAACCGTATGTGAAAGCCAGAGAGTAATAGAGACAGATTTATACTGATATACATATGATGGTGCTCTTAAGTAATGTCTGAAGCTGATAGAATATCTTCAAGTAGAAGTTACTCGTAAATAGCAATACGTATTAGTAAAAATGCTCGATTTTTTTTTTGCAACATGGTTTTAAGACAGAAGTTGAGTTTTTATTATTATTTTGCATGACCAATGTGCTAATAAATTATTCCATAATCAGAATAGAAGGGTATTAAAAGTATGTTAAATTGGAGAAAGCTCTTTCTGCTAATTTAGTGGAGCATTGTTTGAAATAATACCTTTGCAAAAACACATTGCACTACTTACTTTATTTAGATGCATCATATTATAAATAAAAAGTCATTCACACTCCTAAATCTCTCTGCCATGATATTCCAGGCCAGGTATTCTACCAAGATCTTCTGAACAAGCAAGAAGCTCTAGCGACCTTAGAGGGCCCGCAAAGAGATGACATGAGTTACTTGGGATATTCGATGACCACAGGCGAATTTAACGGCGACGACAAGGAGGACATTGCAGTGGGCATGCCTAGGGGCAACGAGCTCATGGGACAAGTGGTCATCATAGATGGGTCACTCACTGTTCTGTATAACATAACAGGAGATCAGGTATGTTTGCTCTCCACTTGCCAGGTTGGTTTGGGCATCTCAGAGCTTAATGTTATTATTATTATTGTTACTATTACTATTTGTATTATTATTAGTATTATTGTTAGGGAGAAGACCCCCTTTAAACAGGTATTATTGAAGGCGATCGCTGCCTCAGTGGTGTTAATTTCATAGGAAACTTTCTCTATGGGTCTTATAATTTTCATCTCATCATTACTGCTTCTGCCAGTAATTGTGCATATCTCATCTTTTGGGGATGAGATATGCACAATTACTGGCAGAAGCAGTAATGATGAGATGAAAATTATAAGACCCATAGAGAAGGTTTCCTATAAGATTAACGGTACTGAGGCAGCAATCACCTTCAATAATACCTGTTATTATTATTATTATTATTATTATTATTATTATTATTATTATTATTATTATTATTATTATTATTATAGACACATGAATCCTACTCAGCAGGATGGGAATAGACTTTTAAGGCGATTAGCCTACTAAAATATATGCAAAGGATTCTGGAAGAATTTTAGGATTTTGGAGGTTGTAAATGTCTTCTCTGTCTTCGCCAGATTGGTTCTTACTTCGGCTATGCCGTGACATCCGGGGATTTCAACGGGGACGGAAGGACAGACATCGCAGTGGGAGGCCCCTTGGTACACCGGACCCCAAGGCTTCCGTTGACTTCGAAGTGGGAGAGTCTTTGTCTACACGCAGATGGAACAGGTGTGTAATAGAGAGAAAGAGACTCATTTGGTAACGGTGATGGTTCAGTGCTCGTGAAGGGAAGCAGGATATTAAATATTTAGTTTATTTGTGTATTGATCTTAGATTGATACACACACATATATATACATATACAGTATGTATATGTATATATATATATATATATATATATATATATATATATATATATATATATATATATATATATATATATACTCACTTTCTCACCAGGCGGCCCAGGTAGGCTATTCAAGCCTATATATATATATATTATATATATATAATATATATATATATATATATATACTTCATATATATATATTGTATATATATATATATACATATATGTATATATATATATATATATATATATTATATATAATATATATATACACATATACATATATATATATATTATATATATATATATATATATATATATATATATATATATATATATATATATATATATACAGTACATGTATGAGTGTGAGTGTGCGTGGGTCTGTTAGCGCATGTGTTTTTTTTTTTTTTTTTTTTTTTTACTATATATATAGCCTTTCCTCATTTTATTAATATTTTTGTGACACTTTCTCAATATAGAGTGAAAAAAATGAACACAGAACATGAACTGTCATTGGCTTTCTGGTCATTGTCATTTTACTAATGACAAAAATAAATCTTAGTGTTTTTAGGAGTTTCTGTCTTCTCGATTGGTATTTCTTCCTTGATTTTTCTTGCAATTATTTTTCACTTTTTCGAGATAATTATTGACTATATGAGGAGACCTTGGAGAGCGATGTCGTTATTATTCGTTTCGTTCTACACTTGATGGGAAATGGGTGACTTGCAGAGTAATCACATTTTTTTCTTATAAACTTTCATCAGTTAGAGAAGTAATTTTATGAATATTATACGTTTTGCGATAAGTACCTGAATGATACTTAGATAAATATTATAGCCCTTTAAATATACTGTATATTTAAAGGACCTTGATTATAGCTATAGAAAAATAAATTCTTAGCAATAATGAAAAATAAACAAAAATGACATGTAAACCCAAATAGGTCCAAGGTAAAGAGAAGGCTAAAAGTGGTTAAATACATAATAGGTCGCCATTTTGAAGTTTCAATCACTTAAATTACATACCGTAATTGAGGGAGGCTGCCATCGATTTGCGTTTGCTAGGCCCTTTGATCACTTTTAGCCTAACAAACTGTATTTTTTTTCCCGCCTGGGTCAAGGTAAAAGGACTGTGGCTACTTCATTTAAAAGACTTGGTTAGAAGCTGGAAGACTCTACTCTTCTGTTGCTATTTTATATATATATATATATATATATATATATATATATATATATATATATATATATATATATATATATATAAATATATATATATATATGTATATATATATATATATATATATATATATATATATATATATATATATATGCATGGTTACTTATCCGCAACCTGTACATCGAAGTTTTACATTAACCCGAGAGAGAGAGAGAGAGAGAGAGAGGAGAGAGAGAGAGAGAGAGAGAGAGAGAGAGAGAGAGAGAGAGAGAGAGAGAGCATGCTAAACTTAGGACGATACCATTAAAGCACTTAGATTCGTCCTTAAAAGTTTAAAGCCTTAAAACTTAAAGGGGGAGTGGAGTTAATACCTATCCTACATCTCTTGCATGCTCGACACTTGAGTTGAATCTTCTCCCAATGGTGCAATCGGGCGCGGATGGCTGCAAGTGGAGACAGATACGCTTGGTAACGAATGTATTTCAAGAGGTTTGCTTCTGAGGGCTTGATTTGCTAGGGACGTCGCTCATTCCCTCGCTTATGTAATTTGCATAAGCGCGTATTTATATCAAGGGGATATAGTTGTAAAATATATTTACTGGTAGTCAAATCATGTGATATTTCATATTTTTTTTGACATTCGAAAATTTTCAAGTAAACTGAAAAAAAAATTCCTCACTAAGTATGGTTACTATGCACTGTTGAAATAAACCGTAATTGTAATCGGAAATTCTTCGTAAAAAGACTGTTCTCAGCCGCATTTCAGTAAAATACAGGCGACCGTAATTTTACCCTACTTTGTTATTATTTTTTACGGGTTGGTGACACCAATATCACTCCTTTACATCGATATATCCGTTTTTAAAACTGCAAATGCCTGGCAACATTTATTCCAGGATTTTTACCGTTTCTTTAATGCACATTTTTAACAGTGTAGGTATTTGTATATGAAATTAATTGGCATGGATTCTAATAATCGAAATGTAATGGTTGGAAAGGTACATCAATCTTCTTTCGTATTTCACAAATGAACAAACCACCATTGCTCTCTTCAGGTCCTTAACTTGAATTAAAGCATATAGATACTGGAGCCTTCATCTTCAATTCTCGTCAATTAAAAGATGGCTGTCACTGACCGGGTTGGTATGTAACC
>NC_090725.1:289349655-289352155 GCF_036898095.1 Palaemon carinicauda
CTCTGGAAATAGCGTAATATCCCAATCTAAAACGACCATAAATAATGTCCCAATCTTGAATCAGTGGAGCAAAGTACTGCTTTCTAGAGTATTTACAGAGAAAACCAGCTACCGTCACTTCCAACCGTATAAGGCTAAGAAGTGATCCACACTGTAGTATTATCGCAGCCACGCGTCCCAGGGGACACGTCGCTCTTTGACAGGACCACCGAGACACCTCGCGTAGCCGAAAACGGGATGCTGTTGTAAATACAAACAATGAGTAGGAATTGGGAGGGTCGCTCTCATATAGGCCTAAAAGGCTATATATTTCCCAAGGCCCATTACGTTTTCGGAAATCTGTGCCCACCACTGATATGTTTATTGGCTTATGCAGCCCACGTTTGTGAAGAATCTCTCTCTCTCTCTCTCTCTCTCTCTCTCTCTCTCTCTCTCTCTCTCTCTCTCTCTCTCTCTCTCTCTCTCTCTCTCTCTCTCATATATATATATATATATATATATATATATATATATATATATATATATATATATATATACACACACATATATATATATATATATATATGCATATATATATATATATATATATATATATATATATATATATATAATCATTATATTAACTTGATTTAATGCACTTTCTTCTAAGTTTTTAGTTTCCTTTGCATCTTATAAGTGTTCTTTTGTAATTGTTTTTCTTAGCCAGTCTTTTCTTACTATTATGCAATACATATGATACTCAACTCAGTTAGGAATTGCTCTTTCTTCAAAGAATTTTAACCGATTCCTCTCTCTTGTATTTCTCCTTTTCATTCATTATTATTATACTTACCTAACCGTATTTATGAATTATTCGTTTTGAAATTCTTTGAATTTTTATAGTTTATATAATTTTCAGAATTGTTTAATAGTATATTTATTCTATATGAGACGAGAAAAGCTTATTCATTTTGATTTGAATAGAATTTTAACAAATGATTTTTAATCATCTTGCAGAAGGAAAATTTGAACGATTTATTATTATTATTATTATTATTATTATTATTATTATTATTATTATTATTATTATCACTTACTATGCTACAACCCTAGTTGGAAAAGCAGGATGCTATAAGGCCAGGGGCCCTAACAGAGAGAATTGCCCAGTGAGGAAAGGAAACGGAAAAATAAAATATTTCAAGAACAGTTACAACATTAAAATAAATATTTTGTATCTAAAAACTTTAACAAAACAAGAGGAAGAGAACTTAGATAGAATAATGTGCCCAAGTGTACTCTCAAGCAAGGGAACTATAACCCAAGATAGTGGAAGACCATGGTACAGAGGCTATGCCACAACCCAAGACTAGAGAACAATGGTGTGATTTTGGAGTGTCCTTCTTGAAGAGCTGCTTACCATAGCTATTTATTAATGATAATAAAGGAGATTAGTTTTAAAAAATTATGAAAATATAAAAGGTAGCATAAAGATTTTGAAGATCTCAATATTTAACTGTAGGACAAATGATAATCCATAAGAATATGTCATTCAAATGGTGTTAACCTATCCCAGACATTTGAGTTAATACCAGCGTTTAGAATTTCTTCGCTGGTGCGGTGCCAGTTACAGAAGTGACTCAGTCAATTAGGTGTATCATCTCATCTAGGACTAAACTTAACGTTCTGTCTCTCTGAACAGTTTCCTTTATTTTGTTCTATCCTGAAGGCGTAGACTGTAAAGAGTGATAATTAAAATAGTAATAATGATGATGATAATAATAATAATAATAATAATAATAATAATAATAATAATAATACTTATAATAAATAAAATAATAAGTATAATAGTAATAATAATAATAATAATAATAATAATTAAATGATATTGATAATAATTAGTATAATTAATTTAATATTAATAATAATTAAATGATATTGATAATAATTAGTTTATTTAATTTAATATTAATAATGATTGAAATAATAACAGGTAAAACAATCAAATTGATATTAGTAACAGTTAATATAATTAGTTTAATATTAGTAATAATTAAAATAATGATAACAGGTAAAGTAATCAAAATAATAATAATAATTAGTTGGTCTTCCCTCCAGTTCTCTCTTTATAGAGTATTTATGTTATTTTATGCATTTGTTAAACGTTCACTAATTTCTTTCACATTATTGTTTTTTTTTTTTTTTTTTTTTTTTTTAGGATGCCTGAAAACTTTAAATCAATCAATCATTTATTCTTTTTTAGATATGGAGGTGACTCTGGAACTGGACACCCTAGTAGACTTGTCCCGCAGAATGTTCTTTTTGAGGAAAGAAGGAAACTTCCTCCTTACTAAAGTGCTGAACATGCGCAAGCTCGTCCCAGAATGCGACTCTGTATTCACTTATCTCATTGTAAGTACAATTTGCTTTAATATTTTTTTTTTTCATTACTTAAATGGTCGTCTAGAAGCTTTTCATAAAGTGTAGTTTAATGAGGCCTTTTTTTTACACTGTTTTGGATAAG
>NC_090725.1:289354655-289357155 GCF_036898095.1 Palaemon carinicauda
TCTACATTTAGGGTCTGGATATAATTTTAAAGAATCTAGGATTATAGTTGTGAGTGGTATGTTTCGTTAACAGAGCCTAATGCTCTGAAGATAAAGAGAGTGGCTTACATTTCCCTCAAGTACCTCAGAAAAGATAGTTGCACAAGAGCAGTCTTCCCTATGGAGGCCTAATTTATATTTTATTATGACTATTATATAAATTTACGAACATGCGTTGTTGGTATTCAGTCTGATTAGGATTGTGAGAAATCGATTTCTTTGTCAAATCACTTAGAGTTTTTAGCGCTGAACATTGTACGGCGAGAGATGTTGCGAAAGTATCATTTGTAGATGTCATATGAAGAAGATTGGCCAGGAATCCATTGGGAGAATTAAATATAGAGAAAAGATAGGAATTACTTAAGGATTGATCCAGATAAACAGGAACTTCTGTTTGATATTGACGTATTTGTTCCAATTAATTAACACCAGGAAATAATTAAACCTCATGAATACTTTCATTATTGTAGCTGACAAGATGTTATATATACATAGTCTTCAGAGTTTAGGAAGTTACTGTAGTATGGTAAGAAATAATTGAGAAAGTAGTTAACTTTCTCAAGTATGCAAGATATGTGACCCTAAATATACTGATATTACAGTAAGCTCAAATATCCTCATTGTAATGAAAATGAGTATAGGGTATGTTGATACTGCCAAAAAAAAAAAAAAAAAAAAAGGAAGACTATCTTAGTCTTATCCAGGTATTATCCAATAATCTATGAATGGGGAATTTTTATTGCCATTTTTCCCATTGAAACGGGGTAATGAGTAATGGACATCGAGAAATTGATATTTGATTGATTTTTCAAAGCCAGATAGCTCAATGTTAATGGAAATGTGCGCGAGGTAAAAAATGCCTTTCATCGGCGTAGCGATTCTTAATGCTTCTTTGATCGGGGCACCAATGGAGTCGAATTATAATGCCATTAGTAGGTCATCAGTCGTGGCCACCAAATCTCCCTCCCGCAGGCAAGGTACCGCAGCTTACTCCCTTTATGGTGTGAGATTATTTCAGAAATCAGAGCTCAACTTTGGAAATACCTTTCTTAGTATCCTGAAAACTGATAGAGCATACAGTATTTTCAATTTGGGTGCGCGCTATTCGTCCGCATGTGCTTATTTTTTTTTTTCGAATCTTATGAGAGAGTTATTACATTGTCTGATTTTATGAACTAACATCACAGCAAATACGGGCAATGACGGAGTTTGAAGACAGATAGAGTTATTTCCGTTTTGGATATTGTAACATCAGATATTCATACATGTATTTATATGTAGATGTGTATATATACTGTATGTATGTATGTATGTGTATATATATATATATATATATATATATATATATATGTGTGTGTGTGTGTGTGTGTGTGTGTGTGTGTTTGTGTGTAAATATATATATATATATATATATATATATATATATATATATTATATAATTTGTGCGTATCCTTAAAAGTATGTTTGCTCAAGGTTTATATGAATTCATCTTTCAGTAGTGGTATTTATATATCTTTATGGTCCATAAATGTGTTTAAAAAAATCCAATAAACCTTACTGGTCTGTTATAAATAGTAATTTGTAACAAAACGAGATGACAGAATAACGAGAAATCCTATTTGATCCTTTCTCTTCCCCCCCCCCCCCCAGCCTGAACTTCCGGACAAGCTGACTCCCCTGGTGGCCGAGATGAAGTACCGCCTCTTGGACGGGGGTCCTTCGGAGCCCCGGGAGACTTTGAGGCCCATGCTGGAGCCCCTTCCGCCCTCCGAGAGGGACGTCCAGAAGACTCGCATCATCCTCAAGAACAACTGCGGCAATGACAACATTTGCATCCCCAACCTCAAGACTGACGTCAAAGTGTGAGTAAACCGTGTTTTTTATGTCGGTGTTTATATTCAACAACAACAAATGCAGCCGTTTCTAGTCCACTGAAGGCTAAAGACTTCAGACATGTCAATTCGTGTCTTGGGTTTGGCTGATTTGCATCACCATGCTGAGCAGTGTGAATTCTTGATGGTGGGAGATTTACGTATGATCACTTACAGCAAACTAACCTCGCATGGGTGACCTTGACTATACTTAATTTTTTTTAGTGAGCCAGATTTGCACCGACTCGCAGCGGTGCCCTCTTAGCTCGGAAAGGTTTCCTGCTATCTGATTGGTTAGAATTATCTTGTCCAACCAATCAGCGATCAGGAAACTTTTCCAAGCTAAAAGGGCACCACTGCGAGTCGGTGCAAATCTGCCTCACTAAAAAAATTGACTATAGTACAGCTTTACTGACCATAAAGATACGCAAACCCTTTTATCACGTTGAGGTATCCCCAACTCAGAAAGGGGTATTCATCATATACAATGTATAATTTCATGGAGGGTAAGTAGGTCTTGTTCGTGTTTTATACCTGTGGTTGTCAACTGTGGGTTCTATATAGGAAAATTGTGTTTAAAGATAAAATAT
>NC_090725.1:289367155-289379655 GCF_036898095.1 Palaemon carinicauda
AAGCAAGCAGAAGTGTCTTCTCTATTTTTGCATTAGGTCTATGATACTGTATATTACACTGAAAAAAACTGAGTTTTAGATTTTGTGAATAGGCTACCATATAAAGCTTAGATTTTCGTAATATATATATATATTATATATATATATATATATATATATAGTATATATATATGTATATATATATATATATATATATATAATATTACTCTAAAAAAAACTGAGTTTTAGTTCCTGTGAATAGGTAAGCATTGATTTTTGTTAAAAAAAAAATGAAATGTAATTCTTGATCATAAGCGAGTTTAAATTGTGTTTTTTCACAATTTTACTGAGATAGAATATAGGTCACTGAGATTTTCACTCTCCTTAGAATATTCAGTATGTGTTGGAAAAGTTTCACTAAATTATGATGTGGCTGAATGCGAGTTCAGTGGAATTGCACGTTACTCCCGAATATGGTCTGGAAGGTCCACTCAGGTTGTTTTACCTTTTGTCATTTTCGTGTATTGTGTTTATTAGTTTATTTATTAGTTGTTTCCGTTATTATTAATATACTATACTCAATTTTTTTTTTAATGAGGTGCATTTGCACTGACTAGCAGCGGTGCCCTTTTAGCTCGGAAAAGTTTCCTGCTCTCTAATTGGTCAGAATTATCTTGTCCAACCAATCAGCGATCAGGAAACTTTTCCAAGCTAAAAGGGCACCCTTGCTAGTCTGTGCAAATCTGCCTAACTAAAAAGAATTGATTATAGTATACGCGGCCCGTTAAAAATTACGGTTACATATTTAATATAGATATACACGCACACACAGATTCAACCCTTCCCACCTCTTTCCCCTTTCCTAACTACAACCCCTCTCCCCTGGGTATGACTAATCTCTCTCTATTCCCTACCCGAGGGACGGAGTGATACCACATAGTTATACGTCTGGCAATGCCGCTGATTGTCACCGGGAAGATATATATATATATATATATATATATATATATATAATTTATATATATATATATGTGTGTGTGTGTGTGTGTGTGTTTGTGTGTGTATCCAGACACTTGCTCTTTATTATATAGGGCAGATTGCCTCCTGTGTTCCCTGTTTAAGCGCTGGGCTTTTCTATTTTAGGTTTCAAAGCAACCCAATAGCCATATTTACCAGTCTTTTGTGATTATATCCACTTCAGTGAATTAATGAAATTTGTCAGTATAAACTTCTCATAGTCTAAGATAATGGACTGTGTGTTTTTGTTCAATCCACACTTAGCGTAGAATATGTTGTGGTACTTCTTGTCTTTGCTATATGGGTCCTTGGTCATCAGGAATTTAATCTGCTCAGAATATTTGATAATTGGAATTCCACTGGGTTTTAAGTGCGACTTTTCACTAAAACAATTTACACAAAGGTATGGATCTTTGGGAATAATAAGAATCGGTTAGAGATTTCTCTTCCTTGTGGGTACATTCGGGGACACTGTTCTATTTAATTTCTCTTCCTCCTTTTTTACTAATTTTTTTATAGTTTATATAGGAAATATTTATTTTAATGTTACTGTTCTTAAAGTATCTTATTTTTCCTAGTTACCTTTCTTCACTGGGCTATTTTCCCTGTTGGGGCCTCTTGGCTTATAGCATCCTGCTTTTCCAACTAGGGATTTAGCTTAGCAATTAATAATAATAATAATAATGTTGATTATAAAGAGTATACTGTCCTGTATCTTAACGGAAATTGCATGGAGTTACCAAGAACGAATTTGCTAAATCTAGCTTTGCTTAGAATATGAAAGGTTGTGGTTTTGACTTAACTTGCAATATTGTTTGCGTTGAATTTCCATGTCGTTTAAACGGATAACTACAAATATCAACTCAACTAGAATATAGTATACTGTAATTTCCGCTGACATGTAGCTTAGAATCTGGACTTAGGTTATTAACGCTTGCTAATCTTCTGAACTTGAAATATGGATATATTCTTCTGAGTGTAGTAAGGTTTAGTTGAAATTGAAATTCCTTTTCGAATAAATTGTAATGTAAACATATTTCACAAAACTTTAAAAAAAAGGGCGCTTTTAACTGAGCTTAAAATGTTATGAATTCTTATGTGCTAATGATTCATCTACATTATCTTGCTATGTAAATGCATTCATATGTTAGAAATGTGATTGTTAAGGTGATCTTAAAATGATGCTAAATATTTTGATGAATTCCAGATGTACAGTTCCCTTCTGAAATAAAGCACATAAGTTTATGTAGTAAAGTAGAGGAAAAGATTAGACAAACACGAAGGAGATGCTGTTCCTGATATCGGTTATCGAAATAATGATAATAATGATAATAATAATAATAGTTGTTTTAATGATGATAAGAATAGCAATATAACATTACTATTATCTAAAAAGAGATCATAATTATATGAAACCAACGAAAACCTTTTATTTCTTTAACAGCAAATATCTTCGCAATAGAATATGCAGTTGTGAAAGAAAAACATTCAAGATAAGAAGATATGAAAGGCATATTTAAATGATGATAAAAGGCACAAATTAAAATAGGATAAACAAATGGTATCATCAAATATTTACTCGTTTCATGCGTCTGGAATTACTATTAAATGAAATATGTCGGTTTTTTTTATGAAATAGCTAATCTGGAGTCAAATAATTGGTTTCCAGGGGAACTAGAGAAAATAAAGTAGAGACTGTTATCCGGCTCGAAAGTTGAAAGCCATTTTCATGAAAATCTTCTGCACAATAGATGAAATTGAAAGGAGAAAGTCCCCCACTGTACCGAATGCTTCACGCACCTTTCGACAGCCTTTCATGAGAGCCGCAGGTGGAGAGCACCTTAAAAAGAGCCTGGTGGTTCCTCTCATGTCTTCAAGTCTCGGCGGCCGTTATTGCCATCTGCCATGCCATCTGTCAGTCAGTGGGCAATCCCAAAGGAATCACTCTTGCCAAATCCTATAAGTTTACTCTCGGTGTATAAACGATGAGGATGCATACCGTAGAATCCTTGGCCTTGCCTATATAAGGAGGCTCGCCCTCGGGAATCGTGCCTCGGTCACATCGTAAGGGCCAATAGACTTCAAGTGTAACTTCAACCAAGTGGCTGTTTCGGAGGATGGCAGGGGTCCTGGGGTAATGGATATTGGGTTGGGGGGGGGGGCGTTTTATTCCTTTTACTCTGCTGGATATTCTCTTCGATTTCTGTTTTAACTTAATTGACTGAAAATACAAATTTACTATTATGTATTCGTTTGTGACTGGCTAAATCTGTTATATGATTGTTTGCTTTGTATATTAATATAGGATGCCTATAAATTATCTGTTAATATATTTATTGCTTTATCTAATATGGGATACCTATTGATCCCAAAAGTAAAATACATTATACACACTATGCATATACAGTATATATATATATATATATATATATATATAGATAATATAAACCTACATGTACTTGAATATAATCGTATACAAGCATATATTTAACGTTAGCATTGAAATATGGGCTATCATCATTATGGAACAATTTAAACTATTGCACGTATGAGTAGAATAATACACATATGTCAGTTATTAGTTCAGGCATCCACAACAAAGACCATCAACGATGAGGCTTTTAGCTCGGAATGCAAGGAATGACTTTTGGCAAACAAGTGCAAAGGTGGTACTCCTACTCCCTGCTGGATGGCGCCAGCCCCGAAAACGTCTTGCATTAAGATTCTGAACAGGTTGATTAACTCGAGTTTGCCTCTCGACACAACATGAAACTTGCATGAGCTCCAGGAGAGCTGTCCAGTACCCCAACCCCCCATCCCCATTCTAGGTAGCCTTTCCTTTACTTTTATTTGTTTATTTTTTATTTTCTTCTCTTTTTTTTATGTAGGTTAATGTTGGTGCCATTCAAAAGTCCATAGGGGCATTTGTATATTAGTTTGCATATGTGTACATATATATATATATATATATATATACATATATATATGTATATATATATATATATATATATATGCATATGTCTGTAGTTGTACGTGTTTCATAATTGATGTTGTTTTGTTGTTCATCATAAATAATATTTTTAAACAGATACGTTCTCAGGGCACAGAGGAAGATGATATTTTCGTTTTAGATGGCTTATCTGTCTGTATAAAAGAAGGCTTGTTTATTGTGCCCCGGTTTTTAGAAAAATTGTATTTTTGTACATTTATCCGTTGTTTCTATGTTCATATAGGTATTTGATATATATATATATATATATATATATATATATATGTGTGTGTGTGTGTTTGTGTGTGTGTGTTTGTGTGTGTATGTATGTGTGTATGTATGTATGTATGCATCTATAAATGTGAAATTATAGAGGGAAATGCTTATTATACGTGGTAAGGTGTAAAACAGGATTTTGATTAATAAAGTAGTGCAGGTGATAGAGGGACTAATATGGAAATACAATTGAGTTTAAACAAGAAGTGGGAGGCACGTGGATCAATAGTTTTTATTTTTTATTTTTTAATGATATATGGAAGAACTTTGAAAATAAATGGAAACTGATACATGTTGCGTGTATGGACCTACAAAAATATGATAGATTTAAAAGGCTTTTCAAGAGAAACTAAAAGTTTTATTTCAGAATATATGTATAAAAGTGACTTGTTTGTTAAGCAAGTGGTTTTGAAATAGGATTTGTTATGTTTCTGTGGCTGTTCCACATCTCTATGAAGGGAGTTATTTAGGAGGTTAGCGAGAGCACAGTGATATAGTTACGATGTTTTGGATTTCAGAAAAAAAAGTCGTAATTGAGAAGTGGAATTATTGGTATTTGCAGATATTCTGCTGAATGGGGACAATGAAGAAAAACTTCATAAACTGGTAAAAGAGTTTTAGAGTGTCGTTAAAAGGGAGATTCTGAAAGAAAATTTGTGATGAGGTAATGAGAGTAAATGGAAACAAGAAAGAAGGATTCATAAATGTTAGCATAGATGGTAAAAGAATGGAAGTGAGTGATTCATATGAGCATCTGGAAGTAAATAAAGAGGGAGATGACACAGAGTGGGAGAAGCAAGATAGATGGCAGGTTTTGTACAAATGATTGGGAAGAGACTCTCGCTCGTTGAACCAACTTTACTTTAAAGAAGCGAAGTGTGAATCTTGAATGAAAATTAAATAATAAAACTGTGGTTGTTGAGATGAACTGTTTGTTAGGAAATGTGGTGGAATTGATAAGGGGGAGAATTGCGAATACGCAGAAGTAGGAAAGGTTAGAGCACTTTTCAAAAAAAAAAAAAAAAATGGCAGTGGCTTAGTGAAAAGAAAGTACAGTTCAAGGTACAAGAAGTTAGAAAGAGAGGAAGCCTTCTAAGAGTTTGGTTTGATGCTTAAAAGATGTAAAATAAAAAGCCTTGATATCCTGGAAACTTATGAGTGGATGTAAAGTAATTTTATGTAGTACAGTGTGTTGGTGTTTGATGCGATGTATATAGACCTTTAGTGCAGATATATGAAGCGATTGTTGTTATGAAAGTTTTACTTTAATGGGGTTCGTCCACAATTCTGCAGTTAAAGGCTAAATATAGCTGTGATTGCGTTATTCTTGTCTGGAGTCAGCCCCTTAATTTTGGAAAAAAGTGTATCTGCACACACACACACGCATATATCTATATCCATCTATCTATCTATCTATATATATATTTATATTTATATATATATATATATTTATATCTATATATATATATTATATATATATATATATATATATATATATATGTATATATATATATATATATATATATATATATATATATATATATATATATATATCGTCGTTATCATCATCATCATCATCCTCAGCTGTAATAGTCCCCTGTAGAACGTACCCGACACAAACTTCAACAAATTACACGAATTTCGCCACAAATTAATCGAAAGCCTGGATAAGCAGATGAATACTGGTAGAGAAAATATGGTGGATGAGTTTTGAAGAGTAAAACTTCCAATTGAACTTTTAGTTAAGAAATAAAACTTTAAATTGAACTATTAGTTAAGAGAGAACTTGTTTATATTCCTTAGGAGTTTTGCCACTTTCGGAGTACTAACGTTGTAATTCATATTATTTTTTAACGACTGTTTTCTTACATGAAATTTCTGAAGCGAGGTATAAGAAAAATCATTTTGAATGTAAGATATAGGGTTCTCTGATAAAAAAAAAGAAAAAAAAAAACTCCCGAAAATGAACCATCAACTTACAACCTTTCAAAAAAAAAAAAGTTACTTCTTTTGTGCTTATATGAGAATGACTAAAATTACTCATGTTTATGAACCTTTTACCCTCACCATTGTGTATTACATGGCCATTTGCATTTCGTAAATTACCCTTTCAAGCGCAGTGTCATTTACTTAGTATTCCTGTCAGGGACTTTGCAATATAAAGAACTGTAAATTTCCCTTCCCTTCTTGGCGTAAAAGAATTCGCTTGCATCTGACTACAGCGTGAATGAAATTCTATGTACATAAAAGTCACACTGGGAGGTAATAACGCGAGGAAATAATGTAACAATGATTTTCGTAAATAAATATTTTATTAAAGAAGTTTATGCTGTAGTACGAGATAGGATGTTATGGTGAAGCAAAGTTGTGATGAATAGTGATCTGTTCATTGTAGAAATAACTAGAGATGCACTCATTAGAGCACAGACCTCTGCCATGACAGCTTATTGCTCGACCTTTAGTTCGACCGTGACCTTTGACCTTAACATGCACTCATTAGAGCACAGACCTCCGCCGCGACAGCTTATTGTTCGACCTTTTGTTCGACCGTGACCTTTGACCTTAACATGCACTCATTAGAGCACAGACCTCCGCCACGATAGCTTATTGCTCGACCTTTTGTTCGACCGTGACCTTTGACCTTAACATGCACTCATCATTAGAGCACAGACCTCCGCCGCGACAGCTTATTGCTTGACCTTTTGTTCGACCGTGACCTTTGACCTTAACATGTATTAATTGGCGTGGATTTTCATACTCTCAAATATGAACCAGGTTTGAAGTCTCTGTGACAACGATGTCCAAACTTACGACTGATTATGTGAATTGGACATTTTGCTTTACCGTGGCCTTGACCTTCCAAAATTTAATCATTTGCAGCGTTTTGCATAACACTTAATACCTGCAAGTTTCATTACTCTACTATTAAAATTGTAGCCAGGAAGCTGTTCACAAATAAACAAACGCACAAACACAGGGTAAAACCTAACCTCCTTCCAACTTCGTTGGCGGAGGTAATTATACGTTGAATACAATGAACGGGAAAGTAATGATATTAGCATTGATGTGAATTCTTTTAAATAAGGCCGTCAGTATTGATTTAGATTGGTAAGATGCCCCGACAAAGTGATGTGTATGAATTTATAAGTATGTGTCGTCTGGTTGAGGAAAACTGTTGCTGGGACTTTGTATTTAAGCGTATTTCAATCTGAAAGAAGAAAATCTTGGAAATGGGAGGCTATGTATATAAGCTACAAGTGTCGAGTTTTTCATTTCTCAAGTTACATTCGAAAGACTGTCGAAAAAAGTATTATTATTATTATTATTATTATTATTATTATTATTATTATTATTATTATTATTATTCGTAGTAGTAGTAATATTAGTAGTAGTATTTATTGATGTTATTTTTTTTTATTCCATTAGAATTTATGTACATTTAAAACAAGACCCATAAGCCTTTGATGGGTCATGAAAATTAAATAGAATATTCATTGTTGATAACAAGGAAAAATGAAACCAATAGTAGCATTCAGAAATATGACTATGATTAACCATTACATCGAAATGATAAGGAACAAACATCCAAAGAAATACATGCCCGACATGCAATAAAGTATGTATCAGTAACAGAGGGCAGTGACGCCGTTGACCTACACGAAAGTTCTCATCCCCTATTCAGATTTACGAAGCACGCGCGATGTAGAACACGATCCGGTTTGTAAATCGTAGTGGCGTGTGGGGGGATGACGAAGGTTAAATAAAACATGATTTACTGATAGTCAAATCTTGTGCTGAGTGACTGGATTCATTGTCTCACCCATCATCTCTCTTATATAATAAGGAGCAAATGTCTAGATATGTACAGTATGTATGTATATACAGTATATATATTTATATATATATATATATATATATATATATATATATATATATATATATATGTATATATATATATATATATATATATATATATATATATATATATATATACGTTTGTTTATATGTATATACAGTATATATTTATATGTGTGTGTATTATGTGTGTATATATATATATATTATATATATATATATATATATATATATATATATATATATATATATATACTTCCGGTCATGCCCAGCTCTCCCCGTCCCTCGGGTGGTGGGAGAGGGACTAGTCATACCCTGGTGAGAGGAGAATACATGAGCACATATCTATATAAATATTACCCGTCATTTTTGACAGGTTGCATACACTAGTTGCGAAATAAAAAACTAAGATGTTTATTGAATTAACATTATTCACTCAGTATTTACAGTAATGTATGCATACATTCCAGAGGAGGTCTTAGGAGCTCAACTCGTAATATTCTGCATTTAAATAATTTTGTTTTATTCACTGTACGAACACTTCGATGTACACTACCGGTGATAAATTTTCACATTCGCTAAAATCAAGCCTAGGGGTCCCATAGAGCCGGACATGTTATGAAGATAGATAGGAATATAGAACAAACGGAAAATAGTCTAGTATAGATGGAAACTCATTAAGATAAATCGCCTCACAAATAAATTTGTATATATTAACCAGATACATAATTGGTTTTAAAACGAAGATATTCTATTATTATTATTATTATTATTATTATTATTATTATTATTATTATTATTATTATTATTATTACAGGTTAAGTCATAACCCTAGTTGGGTTTTTATTAAATCCATACAATGGTCTTTGTATGTTGTGTCTTTTCTTGAATCGCGGAATTTACTTATGAAGTCTGACAGATAGCTTCTAATTTTTTTCTTTTGTAATAGAAACTTTTTAAAAGACATTATAACAGAAACATCGTGTAGAGCCTTTTCATAGTTAATATCACAGAAAAAGTGAGAATGATAATTTTCTAGTTGTCACAAACTATATGATAAACACATCTTGTTCATCTCTAATTGTTTTCTATTTTTTTTTTTTTTACTCGTTTTTTGCGATACATCAAATTCGCCCTTTTCCAAAAGAAGAGTTTGTCATCATTGAACATAGGAAAACCATCATCCCTTTCTTCAAAATAAAAGAATAAATAAAAAAAACAAGAGAATCACGATTCTGACAGATCAAGAATCCTCTAGTTATTTGCAGTGTCACCCACGGCTCCTCGAAGGCAGAAAAGGAAAGACTCCAGAAAACTATGTAGATGAAAACAACACTGGTGACCCCATGAGAGGAAGGAGACAAAGGCCTGTCTGCCTCCATTTATCATTCACTGTCTGCGCTGTCTTTCATCCATGTCTGGTTCTGCCTGAGGTGAATTTTAGATCTCTGTCGTAGACGTTGTTAAAGGTTATTAGTAAAAAAAGAGAAGAAAAGAGGGGCCTGTCTTATTGAATCGACTGCTCTCTCTCTCTCTCTCTCTCTCTCTCTCTCCTCTCTCTCTCTCTCTCTCTCTCTCTCTCTCTCTCTCTCTCTCTCTCTCAAACGTATAGAAGGCACATGTTTCTTTCAGAGGAGCAAAGCTTCTTGTTAACAAACAAATCTTTAATTGCCTTGATGAAGGAACTCCACCCTAGGGTTAGTAAATGAAATTGAATTGTACATCTATAAAAATAAGTATATTAAAAGTTTGGCTTTAAGTTCATTTTTTTTTCACAAAACTTTAGCTATTTATCTATCAATCTATATATAATATATATATATATATATATATATATATATATATATATATATATATGTGTGTGTGTGTGTATGTGTATATATTGTGTATATATATGTATATATATATATATATATATATATATATATATATATGTATATATATGTGTGTGTTTGTGTGTGTATGTGTGCGTTTGCGTGCACGCGTTCTCGTAATTATAGTGTCTGGTGTCATACAGAACCTAATTTGAAGCCGTAAACATAGTCTTACTCTTTTAAAAACAACTATATTGCAGTACTGCACATGGGATTGCAATTGAATGACATCATGCTTTTGTTTTTATTTCATATTTTCTTTTTCATATCTTTGCATCGCTGACCCTAGTTGCTTATCCTACAAACATGTTCTTTTGTTTATCTTGATCCCCACTTTTTTTTCATTTGCTTTTTGAAAATTTGTACCCAGTAGTTCCAACTTTGAGAATTCCTTTTGTTTGTTATGGTATTGTTTCAATAGTTTTTTTTTTTTATATTTCTTTACTTCTTGTATCAGAAAATCAATAACATACTGTAATGTATGTTATATACACATATATATATACATACATACATACATACATACATATATACATACATTTATATGCCTATGTTTGTGTGGTTTATGCGTGTGTTTGTGTGTGTGCATCTTTGTTTGCTTGTGTAAGTATCTGCACATATGCCCGTGTTTATGCATACACACACACACACACACACACAGATCACAGTTGTTTTGTTGCATAATGTCCGTCCAAGTGTATTTGGTCTGCCTTTGAATATTAGACTTTTACACAGCACCTTCACTGAGTAAATTGATGAATCACGTGCTTGGACCGAAATGTCCAAAAAAGGTCACCGGAGTCGGGTTGGTGAATTGTCATTGGACATGGGTCACAGTGAGGTTTTGGCTAACTATAATGAGTGACGGATCCTTTTGTTTAAGGTATAAAGTCCGCTAATGAATGGTAGAAGTAAGGAATAATGACAATGCCCTAACATTTTGATCAGCGCCCAAGCCACCTCAGCACCAAAGCTAGGACCTGGCAGGGCCAGACAATAGCTGGTGATGACTTAGCAGGTCGACCCATAGGCTTCCTCAAACCCCCAATCCTTAGCTCCCAAGGATGGTAAGCTTGCAAACATTACAAGAAACTATCGAGCTTGAGGAGAACTCGAATCCCGGTCCGACGATCACCAGGCAAGGACGTTTCCAATAGGCCACAACATGATAATGTTCTTGATTCTTTTTGGTCGTGGTATTTTTCCCAAATGCTTAATATAATTAGTGATTTTTTGGATGATTAAAAAAACCCTTTTTACCCTCCAAAAATATTTTCATTCCCGGCATACTCTACGTCATATCTTAAATGCTGTAATTTTTTTCCCATGTTTAGTACAAGTAGTGGTCTTCTTTTATAGAATCGATACCTCACAAAAATTATTGTTCTTTATAGTAACGAGGATTTTTAATTTGTTCTTATAACACAGCTGAACTAATAATGTTGCAATTGCATTGTACCAAAGAGATTTGATAATTTTTTACTGAAGTATATTAGTGAGCTAGGCTGTATTTAGGAGTTCCAGTTGTTTTACTATTATGGACTTTTTAAGTTACGTTGATAATAATAATGGATGTGATTATTACGTCGTACCCACAACGTCGTTTTAATTTTTTGCACAATTATTGTTTTTTTTTTTTTACATAAGATCTGTAACCCATTGTGAAAAATTTATTTAAAAAGTGTGAGAGTGAATGTCAGAGGAAGAAGTTGGGGCCTCAATTGAGATTGTTTTGTTTTTTCTTATATTTAAAAAAACCGTACTTGTTATTTTTTTTGTTTAATCGATCGAAGTATGTGTGAGAATTATATATTTTTTTTTTCAATTTTGAGCGCAACCTCGAAAACTATTGTTTTATTTTTTTATTCAGGCTTAAATTCTACTTTAGTCTCTCTCTCTCTCTCTCTCTCTCTCTCTCTCTCTCTCTCTCTCTCTCTCTCTCTCTCTCTCTCTCTCAGAGAAGATGTAGGGTTTCATGTACATACTGCGACCTTCCCTCACAAAGTTGAAAAGGGTGTCTAAATACGTCTCCCAAACCCATAATTAACACCTTACCTTAACCCTCCGCGTCAGTTCGACTTGAAGAACCCTTTAACTTTTGGACTATAGGGTCCCAAAGGGAAATGAAAAGGTCACTCAGGGTCACCCTTTAGGGTCAGCCGGCGTTGTCAGATGAGAGCCAGGTGGCCCTGCTAATATGGCGTTCCCAATGGTCCATACATACAGCCCCAACTCTTTGGCTTATCCAGGCTTATCAGAAGGCTCTTTAGCGGCCTCTGTTCTTGTGCCGTGATTGGACTTGAGTTAGTCTTAGCTCTGTGGTCCTTCGTTTTCGATCGTAATTCCTTCGTTATCACTTTCTCTTTCAATGTCTCCGTTGATTGTTTAATCTAACCCAAATCCGCTCCTTCGGTCCTTGGCAATGCTGACTTAGGCCAGTGTAATCTAAAAACAACAAATCTCTATGTAAGATTTTACCAAGGTCAGTGTTAGTAGATCATAAATTTGAA
>NC_090725.1:289382155-289407155 GCF_036898095.1 Palaemon carinicauda
ACATATATATATATGTATATATATGTATATATATTATATATATATATATATATATATATATATATATATATATATGTACATATATATATATATATATGTACATATATATATATATATATATATATATATATATATATATATATATATATATATATACACTGCTGATAAAGATAATCATTAAACACGATTGAGTTTGCCTTCGGATACGTTTAGGCAATCTTAGCTTTCTTATTTTCCTGCCACATGATTATAATTCATCAGAGATGACAAACTAATATTGCATTATAATATTGTATTTAAATTTAAAGAATCTGTTTATTGGTTGAAAGCTTTGAGGAACCTTGAATATTACATTAGTTTCTTTTACAGTGATAACAAAAAGGATAAGCATGTTCCGCTGATGTTTAGAACATGCATATTCAGAAACATCAACAAACATTTCACAATCAATTTCTTCGCACTGCTTGTGTCTGGGTACACTGTAAACATTGACAAAATTCAAGGAGCTTAATGTTTTACCTTCTATTTATTCCCTTTGGTCTCTTTCTAATTAGCTGTACAACTTCTCGAATATTATCTTGTTCGAATGTATACCTCTCATTTTAGAAGAAATTCTTTAGCCACTCGTAAAAGAGTGCAGATTGGACACTTTGGTCTAGTTCAATGAGCTAATAATAATAAAAATAGCAATGATAATGATAATAGAATTAAAAATAATAACAATAACAATTCCAATTTTGTACAGGTCGTGTGTGACATCGGGAATCCCCTTCCAACGAATGCGAACGTGACACTGCAGTTAGTTTTCCAGCCCATTCCAGAATCTGTGAACAGCTCTGCTCTGAATTTCCACGTCATGACCTCCTCGGCGAACGAAGAAGGCGAGGAGGAAGCCAAGGACAACCATATGGCCTTGGCATTGCCTGTCACCGTCAGGAGTGACATTGATATCAAAGGGTGAGTGGATCATTTGTCGTTTTGTAATGCAGTGGGCTATGGTATAGGAGAACTATAGTCCATTTCTTTTAGCGAGTCATATTTGCACTGACTCGCAGCGGTGCCCTTTTAGCTCAATGAGCGACCAGGAAACTTTTCCGAGCTAAAAGGGCACCGTTGCGAGTCGGTGCAAATATGACTCGCTAAAAGAAATGGACTATAGTATCATTAGGTGAGTAAGACTTCAAGAAAAACAGAAAAGAGAGTGACAATCTTAAATTCGTTTACGTATTTATACAATTATACTTATGCGTATGTGTTTAATGTATCCATTCTAATGCGAGTTTTTAAATAGAAGTAGAATATATGAGTTTGGTCCATATTGACTGGCGTTGGGACATGAAAATTATAATTATATAAAATACAGACTATGCAGTATATATATATATATATATATATATATATATATATATATATATATATATATATATATATATATATATATATATATATATATAATGAGAATGACAGACAATAGATGGACATTGAGAATAACAGAATGGGTCACTAGAGATTGTAAAAGAAGTAGGGGTAGGAAGAGAAGACGATGGATCGACGAACTAAGGAAGTTTGCGGGCGTGAATTGGCACTTATAGACCATCAACAGACGCAAGTGGAAGACATGTCCTGAGGCCTTTGTTCTGCAGTGGACTAGTAAGGGCTGATGATGATGATGATATACACACACGCTGTACGTGCAGCCTACCATAGTAGCTACCATAGTTGAGCAATACGTTGATAAGCTTGTTTGGGGACCTGTGATTCCCCCCTTGCCAGTCCACCCAGCATTAAAATGCCACAATCGTCTGCTAAGGTCAAGAAACTGTGAGGTTAGGAACGCCACCCCAAAAGACTGGATGTACCCTTGTGTCGCCACTAGTCCAAATAGGAAAATGACTTACGATATATGTGTATATTATATACAACAACAGCAACAAATGCAGCCTTTTCTAGTCCACTGGAGGACAAAGGCCTCAGTCATGTATGGGGGTTTGGCCATTTTAGTCACAACGCCAGCTACTGCGGATTGGGGATGTTGGGAGAATGTCGTCTGATCGCTCACAACAAACCAACCTATTACGTGTGGCCCTGATTAGTACAGCTTTGTCGACACACAAACCATTTCACCACGGTAAATTATCCCATACAGTATATATATATATATATATATATATATATATATATATATATATATATATATATATATTGATAAAGGGGTTAAGCTATTTAAATTAGTCAGACTTGACTAATTTGATATTTGAGAGCCATATCTCTGAACCCATAATTCAAGGTCACTGTGACAGTGGGGTCATATTTATTGTGCCTCGTTGATATCCATAACTTGAGTTGGGACGACGTGAAGCTGTTAGTATTCTTATTGTGATAATGTGCCACCTGGGACAAATAATCATTGTACCTCTGCTACAATTGCTAAGGATGACTAGAGTTGTGATGATGATAACTAAAATATAACTAATATCCTAAAAATATATCAAAACACTTTTCTTAAAGAGATATTTTCCTTCTACAGCTACTACTACTATCATCAACTTATGGTAATAATGATGATACCACTACTGTTTGTGATGATATTGATTGTGGTAATAACTTAAATAATTATAGATTTGATTTGTATTAGTTATTTCAAGAAAATTATTTTATGAAAGAAGGTTTCTTCAAATATGGGATAAATTTACCTACCAAAAGCCTATCCACAGAATAGATTACCATCTGTGAAAAAAACAAAACCGTGAGACCAGAATACAAAGTACTTGGAGAACGCATTCCTCCCCTAACGCCAAAGGAATTTATTATTTTCCAAATTTGCCCGGAATCTTTAAGGTTGGCAGGTTTTCATGACACACCTCATATTTTTTTTATAACATATAACAAAACGGGATTTTTTTTTTTTTGTCTCAAAAATTTCATAATTATCGATATGTATCTTTTATTTTATATCTCGGGTTAGACTTAAACAGGTGAATGCAAAATATACTTTTAAGAAAGAAAATATTAACTAAAGATAGAGAATCAGTCAAAGAAAATTTAACAAAAGTAAATGGCAGTTCAGTGTCAGGTCTTTGGAACTCTAAGAATGAAATGCCTGAGAGTTTTGAACTCAATGTTATTATTATTATTATTATTATTATTATTATTATTATTATTATTATTATTATTATTATTATTATTATTATTTCTTAGCTCCAGAACGGCAAAATCTCTGTTCCTTAGTTTAGTTTGTACCACCGGTTTTGTCTCAGCCTCCATCATTGGTAATAAAGATGTGCAAAAAGAGTCGAAGAGCTAAACGCTTACTGGGCATTACCTATGCTTGGAAAATGATGCTGGATTGGAATAAAGCAAGATGAAGGATGGCACAAACCAAAAAGGGCGCAAGATTCATTTTATGCTTAATCTTTATGTCTGGCCTCTCACAACATCTGCCTCTTCCACTGCAATATTAAGGACAATCAGAAGATTGAGATCTTTGTCTAAGCTTTGAATTTTCACTGTGTTAGAAGCTATTGATTGCCGGTATCCTCCACAAGTAAAATATTAATGAAGCGATCATCATATTATTTTGCATGTTCTGCCGCTTTTTTTTTAACAACAGAAAACCTGACATAAATAAACGATATGTTAGAAAAACTATGTCTGCTTTAAAATGATGCATATTACCTAAGGTTCATGACCCAAGAAAAATCTGAGAAAAACATAGACTAATATCTCTAATTTAATTGTCCCAATAATAACAAAGAAACTTAAAATTGTCTCATAAATATTCCCTATTCTTGTTCTATTAAGATACATACCTGACCCAATTATCACCTTTTTCGACAGAATTTCGTGGCCCGACGGTCCATTCGACTACAACGTGTCTCGTTTTGGGAAGCACTTGGTAGGCGAGCGTCCCTTCCAGCACGAAAAGGAGGTTGGACCCGAAGTGATGCACGTCTACCATATCACCAACCAAGGACCTTCGGATCTGCCTGGGGCGCAAATTTACCTCCTGTGGCCGACGAGGACACTCACAGGGGATCCTCTTCTCTACCTCCTGGACACCCGGCTGGAAGCAAAATTTACCAAGTGCGAGACGGTCACTGACACGAATTATCTTGGACTGAAGGTAAGTCTTCTTAGCCACCGTTATCCCTACATTGAGCGGTCGGTTGGTTTATACTTTGCCACATCAGGTATGGTTTATACTTTGCTCTTGCAGTCATCAACCAGTTATTGGCGGTGGGCCTAGCCTTTGATTTAATAGTCCAACTGCATGGCTGCAGTTTACACAGTTATTGGCGGTGGGCCTAGCCTTTGATTTAATAGTCCAACTGCATGGCTGCAGTTTACACAGTTATTGGCGGTGGGCCTAGCCTTTGATTTAATAGTCCAACTGCATGGCTGCAGTTTACACAGTTATTGGCGGTGGGCCTAGCCTTTGATTTAATAGTCCAACTGCATGGCTGCAGTTTACACAGTTATTGGCGGTGGGCCTAGCCTTTGATTTGATAGTCCAACTGCATGGCTGCAGTTTACACAGTTATTGGCGGTGGGCCTAGCCTTTCATTTAATAGTCCAACCACATGGCTGCAGTTTACATAGTTATTGGCGGTGGGTCTAGCTTTTGATTTAATAGTCCAACTGCAAGGCTGTAGTTTTCACCTTTTGCCAAAAAGCAGGACTGCAATTCAGCAGCTGTCCTTTTATTCATTTTCTACGACAGTGCACAGGGATTAGCGGCAAGTCTGAGGAGAAATTCTGTTTAAGTAAGGGTTATGTAAGGCCCATTCTGATTTATTATATTTTTTATGTCCATGTGATATTAAATGCATCTTATTAGAACGTCTATTGTGAACTCTACCCATAATGTGGAATTTGGACTGTCATGAAAGAAGTTGGTTCCCTAACTATTCAATTATTTCTAAAGGAAAATATCGAATAGAGAGGACAATTTAATGAACTTTTCTGTTTCTAGGCCGAAGGAATTGTGGAAAATAAAATATCACAGATAATTTTTATTTGCCGAATCAAAGTATTTAAGATAAGAAAATATGCCGTTAAATTTTTCCCTTTTTTAGCTTCTCTGTACAATCCTAGTGAACTTCATTTTGTCAGTTGGTCGAAATATAGTTTAGATGGCTTTTTACTTCAGTAAAGCCTAAGTTGGGCAGTTGATTGCGTTAATCCTTTACATAGATCATAAATGGTTCATTGTCAAACAACACTAAAACATGTTTTTATTCAATATACAAGATTTTCTTTACGCAGTCTCTACCTTTCTTTCTCCTTGTGACGCAATGACTAGGGGGAACAAATATGTATCCTTTCCTAAAAACTCAGAATGCCTCTGTTCACCTGAGCAGCAAATCAAGTACCTACTTTTTATTAGCCTACAACTTGGGTAGAGCTATAAAGATAGAAAGACTGACGTGAGTGTCTATCTCTGGCATCACACTTGTATACCATCGAAATGCAAGGGACTCTACAAGGTATTCCTCGTCTTACGAAGTTGAACCCATTCAAAAGATATTCAAAACATTCTATCTCTCACACAACCGTGCACGCGCACACACACACACACACACACACACACACACACACATTATATATATATATATATATATATATATATATATATATACATATGAGAGAGAGAGAGAGAGAGAGAGAGAGAGAGAGAGAGAGAATGTTGAGCATGAATGAATGTTCCAGTAAGGTGAATTGCTTGTAAAGTGTGAATGGTTTTGGACGTGTAGGAAAAAAAATGAAGGCTGTTAGGTTTGTTTAAAGATTCGTATGTTTGGATTTACTTTAACTGGAACACTGCCTTTCTGTTTTTGGTAGGCGGAGTAGGAGATATACTTGGGCGCTGATCATAATTTAGGTCTCCGAGCATTGGCGCGTCTCTTGGCTCTGTTGCTCATTAGTGACGTTTGAACGCTTTATAGCCATAAATTCAAATCAAGAATGTATTAGCGACTGTTGTCTTGGTTCTATATATATATATATATATATATATATATATATATATATATATATATATATATATATATATGCGTGTGCATGTGTGTTTGCGCGCGTATGTGTGTGCGCACGCATGCATGTATTTGAGTGTATATATATATATATATATATATATATATATATATATATATATATATATACTTTATATATGTATATGTGTACATATATATGCATATATATATATATATACATATATATATATATATATATATATATATATATATATATATATATATATATATAGAGAGAGAGAGAGAGAGAGAGAGAGAGAGAGAGAGAGAGAGAGAGAGAGAGAGAGAGATCATATACGATCGTACATACATACTTATATCAATTGTATATTTATTTATGAATTTAAATATTTTTTTAACCATGTCGTATATATACAAGTCCTTCCTGTACACAGATGTCGACGTAACATATTTATGTTTGTAATGTGTACTTGCAAGGTCTATATTTTATATACCTTGGGAGTACTACCGATCATATGGTACTTGAAGTGAAGAAAGGGTGTTGAGTATACAGGGGTGAAACAGTAATTCCACAGGGAAAAGGACTTCACCCCTTCTAGAAGTACAAGTCCCACCAGTGTACTTGTCTCGCTTGCATCTGAATTAACATATTGTAATGTTTATTTTGTAATTAAAACTTGTAATTATTATAATTTCTATTTTGTAATTAAAACTTGTAATTATTGTAATGTTTATATTGTAATTAAAACTTGTAAACCTAATGAAAAGAGATGGAAGTACATCATATTTTTTTTTTCATATTTAACAAAAATAATATACTTTTGGCTTCAATGTACCTACTGGTTGCGATGGAAATATACAGATACCAATCAGTCAAATTCAATTCCTGAAGAAATTGTACAGATTTTTGTTTTCCTCACATACGGTTTTGAGTAACTTCTTACACAGAAATGGATGAGACAAAATTAAGAAATTATCTTAGTCTGTTTTACTTAATAGTTTTTCTTTATGAATTGGATGCATCTGTTTTATTATATGTGGCTGATAAGTCATCTGGGATGCCACATTAGGGTAATTTTCCTCTGTTGTTTACCAAATAACATTTACTCTCAGGGATTGCGTTTGGGCTCTATTGCTTAAGGGTACACCGGAGCACGCTTTCTTTAATTTTGGTTAGTCACTATATATATATATATATATATATATATATATATATATATATATATATATATATATATATATATATATATATTGCATAGAATATGTATTTATTCCTTCTTTGTTCTGTTCTCTCTTTACACTCAGCGGAAAATTATAATCAAATCAAACGTCTTCTTATTTACTCCATGAATAATATTGTTTATTATGAATGAATTCTGTAGTAATTACCAATGAATTAAACAACATACTGAACCTCATTTCTATCGTTATCAAGGTCGAAGAAGCATCTTACGAAAACCTCATGGTAACCCCCATCTTGGACGCGGATGAAGGCGATGCATCGCTGAGTTCCGCATCAGACGGGATCGCGGAGAACCTCGTTCACCCAGAGCATCGCAGGCGGAGACGTCACAACCACAACGGCAGTAGCCATGCTCATCGCCGCACCAGGAGAGACGAAGACGTCGACGGCGAAGGCAAAGGCGAAGGCGAAGACAAGAAGGTCATTAACATCGAAAAGGAACTCTCGTGTGGACCTACCAACTGCACTAGGGTTCGCTGCACCATTTCGCCCTTCAATAAAGATGAAAATGTGGTCTTGAGGGTTAGGTCCAGACTCTGGGTTGATACTATTGAAAAGGTACTTGCAATATCACTTACTTTATCATTTGGGAATTATTATTATTATTATTATTATTATTATTATTATTATTATTGTTGTTGTTGTTGTTGTTGTTGTTGCTGTTGTTGTTGTTGTTGTTATTACTATTATTATTTTTATTATTATTATTACTTGCCAAGCTATAACCTATCGTTGGAAACGCAGGATGCTATAAGCCCAAAGGGTCCAATTGGGTGATTTTTCCATTTAGCATAACTTTTCAAAAATGGGTGTTTTATTGCTTTGCTTAGCTTATGAAAATTATTAGTGCAAAACAAACTTTACTTCGGAATATTCTTTTTTAAATCCCTATTTTGATTATATCACGGTAAAGAATTCTGACTACTTCAGTAGGCTAGATTGTGATTATTATTTTCCATGTAAGTTTATTTATTTCTGTATTCTCAGATTTTCTTTTTTAAATTCCTATTTTGATTATACCGCGATTAAGAATTCTGACGCCCTCTTCGGACTAATTCATTAGGCGAGATCGTAATTATTATTTTACATGCAATGTTATTCATTTCCCAGATTGGCATGTCAGAGGTGAAGATCTCTTCGCGTCTGGTCGTGATTGGTACCAACGGCAAAGACGTCGTGGCACCTGGCGGAGGCTCTCCCAAGCCCCAGCAGAGCTCAGGTCACCATTCGCACCATCTGCAGACGCAACTGGGCATGATGTGGTCTGGAACAGTCACGACCATCGTCCGCTCCAGCACTGAAGAACAGAGAACCTCGCTCAAGTGGTTGATCATATGTGGAAGCATATTGATAGGACTTCTCCTGCTAGCTATTTTGTGCGCTATTTTGTGGTCGGTAAGTTATTCTCCCATTTTATATTTTCTATCAAGGATAAAAAATAGCTAGTAATTTATAAGTATATAAATGTAATTCTTTATATGATATATAAACTATACATACACATGCATATATATATATATATATATATATATATATATATATGTGTGTGTGTGTGTGTGTGTGTGTGTGTGTGTGGAAGGGGGGATTTAGCGCGTGTGTAGTATTAATTTATTATATTGTATTATCTAAACCAGACAAAATTATTGATTCAGAAATATATATCGATATAATGGTGTATTTGGAAGATAATTTCAACATTGAGCTTTATAATCTTCAAATTATTACCATCATGTAGCATTAATATTATTTCTTCTTATCGCCTATTGTCTTTTCCTTGCAGATTGGTTTCTTCAAGAGGAACAGACCGCAAGATAAACATGAAAACGAGCCATTGAATAGCAATGGTTACTATGGCAACGAAAATGGCAAATCTTGAGAGTCCTAGTAACTTTTAAGGAGTATTTTTTTCCCAAACGATGCCCGTATTAAAAGTCATGCTTGAGTGAATAGTAGAAAGTGAGAAAAGAATAGTGATATTTTCAAGGTAAAGACACGACCCGATGTTGTCTGGTAGATTTCTGACTTGATTAAGTAAAGGGGCAGAAATAAAATGTGTATCATCAAGTGCATTTGCTTCTTAAACTGACACTGAGGTATGATGTCATCCCGTTAACGGAGGTATTTGTCTTGAAGGAATTGAAGAAAAATATCTAGTGGAAAGGACACTTGACTTGCGAGCACTTTCCCTGTCTTTCAGTAAGAACCAATTTCTGGGGAAGTTGATCTTAGCATTGGCAAATTTGAGCCGTTATAGACTGAGTGTTCTGTATATACAAATGTAGAAATGGATAAGGGGACAGTTAAAATTTCAAGTGGTGAGGTTGTTATTGAAGTTCGAAAAAACTCTCCCTTGGATGATATTACCGGGAGCATATTCTTACAATGAGAACCAGTATTTACTGACACAATCAAGGTAATCAAGGTGATCCTTATGTAGCTGATATGCCACCCAAGATCCTTTCTCGAAACGGTGCGGCGCTATGTAGTTAAGTAGTGATTTGTTCCTGTTTGTACAATGCAAACTGTCCGAAGAAGGACTGTCTGAAGTCCTTTGTCCGATTTCTGTGCAATTAATAAAGTTTGTGATAGAATTAAAACGGTAATAATTCAGGGTTCCGTGAATACTAAGGTAAATGTGCGTTTCAGGCTGGAGGAACAGGACTCAATCAATCGGAGATAGATATTTGCATATTTCTTCATACTTCAAACCTATTTATGGAGTAAGACCAACTAGTGATTATTCTGTGTCCTATTCCGATAGAAGACCACCAAGAAGGCCAGGCAAGAACAACAGCATTTATATTTATATTGAGGAAAAATAGCTTTGCTTCAAAATAACATGAGGTGAGAAAGAATTAACGCCAGAACGATATGTAGCTAAACCGTAGTTTTGTAAGAGATATTGTAGCCACTCTTCATTGTGAATCTTGGGGACATGAGTTCCTAATCAAATCTTATTAACTATGACATACTGAAAACCCAAATTGTTAATCTCATCGCGCCGTAGTAATTAACCTGGCTTAGAAGATTTTTTGGGTAACACTTAATTTATCAATAAAAGAGAATAGTTTCATGTATATACGTCGATTGTGAAATTATCTCAAATGACTTTTCAAGATTTTACTGTTGTCTGTTGTTGCGTATAATCCTGACCAGGTGTGCACGATTTCGCTGAATGAATATTTTGTATTTCTTCGTCTTAGATTGAAACACAATGAAGGTGGAATGACAATACCAGATAGAAATGTGACAAAGGTTAGAAGATTCTGCATGTTGAAATGGCCATCGTATAAATTTTCTTCAGCAAGGCATGCTATTTCAAGGTTTTTACGTGTGCATTAAAATGGATACATTCCAGTACTGAAGAATTAGATATGGCATTGACGCTTTAGTAAGGAGAACAGTGAGTAAATCAACAGCAGATCTTTAAGTCATTACATCTTGAGGCAAATTGTGCTTATTATTCAGTACATAAAGATATTGTACAGTGTTTGTGACAATAAGAACATCAATCACGGTAGAAAGAACTAATTTTTTATGTCATCGTATATATTTAATACTTTATGTCTGTAAAAAGAAATTTTGTCTCGATACCAACGTGATTGATAAGGCGTTTTTTTTATTACCTTGAAATTAGAGCAAAAGAAAATATGTATAAATGTAAATGAAACGGTAAAGATTACTTTAGTTTGCATGCTTAGAAAGTTTATCTGTGAATCTAAAGTCAATTTGTTTACTTGTTAGTTGCAAGGATTGTATATCTATTTGCCCAGATCTCTGAAATTGGAATCGCCTGTGTATATAACAGTTTTGCCTTATTAAAAACAATTTGTTAATGTGAATAAGCTAGCATCTGTTTTGCTGTAATATTTGACAAGTGGTGATAAGCTTCCCAGAGATTTAATAGAATGGTGTACTTACAGGAGGCCTTATGAGATGTGCCCTATCATGTCGTCAGAAAAGACGGATCTATGTAAATGATTCCTTTTAGGAAAATGCAATGGGGTCCCGGGTAGAATGTGAAGATGCAAAAAATATTGTCATATGTGCTTAGCATTGCTAGTTTGTAAATACATAATGAGCGTAAATGCAATTGAATTTTTATGATGTGCTGTATAGATTTTTAATTGATGAAGTAGCGAGTTTATTTTATAAAACGTCTATCCGTATGTCATTTCTTTTTCATTATTAAGGTTTTTAGCTACTCTTCCACAGTTTGATTTTTAATATTAGCCTACTGTTGTTAACCTTGAAAATCTATAAGGATTGGTTTAATGTTGATAGATAAACCCCTTGATACAGCAGATATCCAAAAAGATGACCCATCTCACCTTTATCAGTGGGATTGATATTTTAGTTTTGGTGTTATAATAGCTTTATTTTATTCCAATTTGTTTGTATTTCCACCAAAATTTACTGTTTATTTTGTCAATTCTGAAATACCTTTGAGATTTTTATATTTTACCTCAGTTGAAAACTAGTTTTTACAAATAGGTAAAACTTGCCTTTTCTAAATTGATAAACTTTTGCTAAATGTTGGGTAAAAAAATATGAAACCAGATACCGCTGATTTGATGTTAGACTTACCCTTGAGCTTTTTATCCAATTCTAAGGACTGATTACTGCAGTCTGGAGGATGACTGTAGAAGACCTGTCACAGTTTCTTCCTACTTAGCTTTCCAACCTCTTTAATTATTATTTAATCCAGTTTTCATCCATCCTTGAGAATAAACCTGCTAGGTCAGCGCTATCAGAGTTAAGGAATTTAGTTTAACTTGGTCATCAGGTATAACTACTTATATTGATGTTGTCCAGATATCTGGTATTAATCTTACAGAGATGATGATTCACAGCTCTGTGATGAAGTTACTAGGATGGTCAACCCTTCCCAGATGCCTCTTGTTTGCTAGTTTTATCACATTCAGGGCGATATGTCCCAAAATCAATATAAATTCGACACATGTTTTTATTTTACGTCTAAATTGATTTTGTATATTCTAGAATTAAATTCAGGCTGAGAGGAACGGCATTTTTCGTTGTTGTGCTAATTTTTAAGGATATTAATTTTTTATTTCTTTATCAGTAATCATGAATGTAGTTGTAAGTCAAGTGTATTTTGAATCTCATTCATTTTTTTTTTCATTCTAGTCACAATTGCGCACTAGGTTAGTCTTTTTTTATATTATTGTCTCGGTATCATTATCACAATATTCCTTATATGACGTAGACGTTAAAGAAAAGTACATTAATCTATACCAATGTATTATATACGTTGTTATTAGCTATACTGTAATTGTATGACAGGAGAAAGTGCCAATTAGTTTTGATAAGAGTGCCATTGATATTTGAAAGTTTGAAAAGGACCTTCTTCAGTGAAATAGGTTTGCTAGATTTCATATGTATAGATTTTCTATAAGATATTTTGTTATATTAAAGCAGAGCTTCTATATTGTAAATAAGTTTGCCTTATTCAGTTATGAGAGAAAACTGTCAAACTGGTGGATGATTTGATAAATATATCACGTCATAGTATGCTGATGATAGAATCATTTACAGTAGTATGTGTTCTTGTTCACTTTTGTTATGCATAAATAAAGTAGCAGAGATTTCCATGTTTGGTGAACTACAGTCTATTTTTTTTTTTTCTAAAATGAATTTTTATTTTTATAAAATTTTTACCTTATTTAAAAAAACGTCTCGCTTGTCTTTATAGATGTGGATATATCCATGATGTTTCAAAATCATCTGTCAAAGTGAGATAAAAGTGGCATTTATATGTACTGTATGTATTTATTTATATGCATTTACAGCACTCGTTTCCCGTGAATGTTGAGCTATATAATGTACTTAAATATTTTGTTATGTTAGTAATGTGTATATGTAGTTTGTAGGTAACTGCGAATATTTTGAAATTAAATGGAAAGTCACCGGAGGAAGCGGATGTGTTTATGTTCTTGTGTCATAATGACTTTGTTGATATAAGCTGAAAGTGCCTAAGTAACAAACAACAATAAATCGCTTATGTGTGAGTTAATCGTCTATGAGAGTTTAAAAAGTTAGGATTACCGGGAAAAAGTGATGTTGTCTGAAGTATTTCAGCAAATATTTAAGAACCCCTTGTTATGATATTTTTTATATATTAAAGTTATTAAATGCAGTGCCTAAATTTTAGTGGGAAATGTATTTGGTATTAAAGTATTTCTGAGAATTTTGTTACATTACAGAATTACTTTGCAATATGTGATTTTGTATAAGTACTTGAGATTTTTGCCCAATTGTAGTTGAATTTTTTAACTTCCACTTATGCTCATTTCCGGAGATTATGTGATACTCAATATTTTGTGATTGTCATCGCATGGCGATCGTTAATGGCATCTAAGAATTGAAATGAAACATCTTAATCTAGTGATATTTTAAGCAACATCATCAAGATTTGTTACTGACCACAACCCGCTCTTAGTTTGTGCCTTCCAAGGTAATAGATATTTAATAATATAATGAATAAAATATGTACTGTTATACGGGTGTCTTTTTTTAATCATTTCTTTTATTTGGGATGGTGACATCTTTACCTGATGATAAACATTGTCGATACAACGAGTAAGTTCTATATTTACGTTGTTTACACTCAATTTACAAAAAAAGTTTTCAAACTAAAAGTGTGAAGAAATTTTTCATCTAATTTCAGTGGAAATGATGAACGATTAGAAAATCTCGAAGCATTGAAGTAACCTTAAAAAAAAAAAAAAACCAGGTTGAGTTCGTATATAATTACCGAGCTTAATTGGTTAAATTTTCTAGACGTTGGCGTTGTCATAGTGAACGGTTCTCGCCTTTCTCCGCACACATGATCATGTCCATCGTTTTATCGATAAACGCACTAATTCCTTTGTGTTTTAGTTGAATTTAGACTTAGAAATTTAAGGCGTATAGCACAAACAAGCAAAAAAATAGCTAAACCTTGTTAAACCGTCCAATGTTCAACGACTCGCTGTTCAGTTGTGTAGCAGTCTTACCACCGTCCAGAAGGGAATTTCTACCGGTCGGTGTAAATAGAGATTTCACTTTTATCAGTGTAATAACAGCCGTGTCTTACGCTATAATGAAGAAACTAAGTGACTGTGATACAACGTACTGTATAAGAAGAGAAGGCAGCAGGAAATAAGTATCGAAGGAGAGGGCAATAAGGTAAAAATTGACTGTTTTGATTTTGGAGGAAATATAGGCATTTGTTCCAACAATGTTTTGGTTTTGTGGTTGGCGTGGTGAAATATATGCCATCATTGCAGGTTTTCTAAACAAAGCCTTTTTGTAAATCAAGATCGAATTCACCTTTTTAGATATAAATAAAAGCATTATCAATAATTTGATATAATAAATGCAGTGTTGACCGACATCTCGTAGATATCAATTATTTATTCTTGATATTAGCCAAGCCTGTGTTTCACTTCTCTCGGCCCATAGGATAACCTGTATATAATAAACAACTGTCTTTTGGGTTATTCCATATGATTGCGTCCACATTATAACTAGAAGATACTAATAACCATAAGAATAACTGATTCAGTTAAATTAAATAAGTGAAGAGTCATTCAGATACCATGAAGTTCCATTGCAATCTTACAGCAGCTATCGTGATCTGTAGATAGCCTACTAATGTTAAAGAAATTAGAAAAAGAAAAAAAATATCCATTCAGTGTAGGCATCTAGTCACTCTCAGTGTGTTCTTATAATATGACAACTCTGAATTTTATCACATATGAAAATCTCAAGCACAGATAACATAGAACATGAAATTAAATAAATCGAGAAAACGTCGTTAGTAATAATCGATTTTTTTTTAACGATCTTTTATAGTGCTATTGGTCTGGAGTATTTCAAGAGCGAGGAAACCCAAAACTGACAGATGTTCAAAAAGAGGATTGGGATCTCTGGTTATAATTCATGGAATAGTAGTAGGCTGGCCAGGGCACCAGCCGCCCGTCGAGATACTACCACTTGAGAGTTATGGGGTCCTTTGACTGGCCAGACAGCACTACATTGAATCCTTCTCTCTGGTTACGGTTCACTTTCCCTTTGCCTACTCATACACCGAATAGTCTGGCCTATTCTTTACAGATTCTCCTCTGTCCTCATACTCCTGACAGCACTGAGATTACTAAACAATTCTTCTTCACTCAAGGGGTTAACTACTGCACTGTAATTGGTCAGTGGCTACTTTCCTCTTGGTAAGGGTAGAAGAGACTCTTTAGCTATGGTAAGCAGCGCTTCTAGGAGAAGGACCAAAATCAAACCATTGTTCTCTTAGTCTTGGGTAGTGCCTTAGCCTCTGTACCATGATCTTCCACTGTCTTGGGTTAGAGTTCTCTTGCTTGAGGTTACACTCGGGCACAGTATTCTATCTAATTTCTCTTCCCCTTGTTTTGTTAAATTAAAGTTTATATATGAAATATTTATTGTAATGTTGTTACTATTCTTAAAATATTTTATTTTTTCCTTGTTCCCTATCCTCACTAGGCTATTTTCCCTGTTGGGGCCCCAAGGTTTATAGCATCGTGCTTTTCCAATTAGGGTTGTAGCTTAGCAATTGATAATAATAGTAATAATAATAATAATTGGAATGGATGATATATTACAAAGCTCAGGCCCTGTCCAGATTCACCGAACACACGAAAAATTCGATGATAAATTTTTTGCTTCGCGAGGTATGAAAAAACGAAATCCTTCTGTCCTTTTGTACGTCCACTCTTATGTGGAGCAGACACGAGATCCTTAAAACTGAGATATCAGAAAAGAAAGTAATGATAGTTGGTTATTCACATAAAAGATATAAAAGAGGGTTGTGCTAGCCTATTAGAAACGTCCCTATTATTATTATTATTATTATTATTATTATTATTATTATTACTTTCTAAGCTATAACCATAGTTGGAAAAGCAGGATGCTGTAAGCCCAAGGGATCCAACAAGGAGAATAGCCCAGTGAGGAAAGGAAATAAGGAAAAACTAGAAAGAAAGTATAAGAACAATAATAACATTAAGATAAATCTTTTTTGTATAAACTATAAAAAAAACTTGAAAATAAAAAGAGGATAAAAACTTCAAAATAACAAGAGAATAAAAACTTCAAAATAATAAGATGAAGAGAAACAAGATAGAATAGTGTGCCCAAGTCTACTCGAGCAAAACCCCAAGACAGTGGAAGACCATGGTACAGAGTCTATGTCACTACTCAAGATTAGAGAACAACGGTTTGATTTTGGCGTGTACTTCTAAAAGAGTTGCTTACCATAGCTAAAGAGTCCCTTCTACCCCTATCAAGAGGGAAGAAGCCACTGACCAGTTACAGTGCAGTAATTAACCTCTTGAGAGAAGAATTGCTTGGTAATTTTAGTGTTGGGAAGCGTATGAGGCAAAAGGAGAATGTGTTAAGAATATGCCAGAATATTCTGTGTATGTGTCAGCAAAGATGAAATGAGCCGTAACCAGAGAGAGGGATCCAATGTATTATTGGCTGGCCAATCAAAGGACCCCATAACTCTCTAGCGGTAGTATGTCAACGGGTGGCTGGTGCCCAGGTGTTCTGTCGGACTGAGGTTCGATTCCGGCTCAGTCATATCTTATAGTATCTGTCAAGGGTTTCTGCAACCTCACCATCCTTGTGAGCTAAGGATAGGGGTTTTGGGGAGCCTATTGGTCTATCGGCTGATCCATTAGCAGCCATTGCCTGGCTTGGGTGGCAAGCCGCCAAAGCTTGGGCGCTGATCATATGGGATCAGCCAGTCTCAAGGACATTTTCCTGCTAGTCGGGGCAGTGTCACTGTCATTGTCTTTGCCATTCACGAAAGGCCATTAAGCCTTTAAATAATTATAAAACAATAAGTAACAAGGGCTAATGAAATTAGCTTTTTTTTCTTTTTTCTTTTCATTTAGAAAAGGTGGAAGGTGAGCGTAATAACTTGATTAGATGATTATGTTAACTGGGCAAGAATAAGCAAGAATTTGTGATTAGCCGATATCTAGTACTGACTAAGACCGACTAAAATTGTAAGAGAGAGAGAGAGAGAGAGAGAGAGAGAGAGAGAGAGAGAGAGAGAGAGAGAGAGAGAGAGAGAGAGGCGAAATCAGTGAGTAAACTTAGTCATTCTTTGGACAGAAGTTGTTCTTCACTAGCCCTCACTGTAAAATAAACTGAGAAATCTGAGGAGAGCTTGACCGTTTAGATATTATCAGACGTTAGGAAACTGTCAAGAGCATCAGTGGAAAAAAAATACAATACTGGAAACTTTATAAGAAGTACATAACACTGGTCTATGGGAGCCTAAAAAATAAACGCTTAGTTTTAAACTCAATATTGCAACAAAACTTAGAGGGAAATGTGGTTGGGTAAATACTTAAAAAAACTTATAAATTTTCAGTTCCAGTAAGAATTATTTGTACCTGACACAAAAATAAATAATGAAGGAAACGTAACAGGAAATCGATTTATGAATAAATGACAAAACTGATAGGATGAAAAAAGTAGTCAGTCGAGTAAAATAACCTGAAACGTAAATAATCAAAATAGACTATATAATAAAGGTGCATCTCATGCAGACAAAGTTTGAATTACAGTATATGAGGATTAAGAACTTTAAGAAACTTGAGGTAGAAAGCTGGAAAAGTCCAGGGGGGAAAACCCTACAAAGATGGGACGAAATAAATATTACAATCTTTTAAAAATTTAAGCAAATTTTAAATCAATACAGGATAGAATTTTTATTAACTGTATAAATGTTTTAATAGAAATGAGAAATTAAGTAAATAAGGAAATTCTCATTTGATAATTTAGAAGGAACCTCAGCATTTGATTACGTGGTAACCTTGGCGTAATAGCGAACCGTAACAAATTCTTGGGAGCATTTATCTTATATATTTCTTCCAAGTGTTTATGAGTAATATTAACGTTTATAATTTTAGCATAGTGGAGGGAAATAATAAAAAGTGACACTAATTCAGAAAATTATCGAAGTGATATATTGTTTTCGTAGACCTAGGGAATATCACCGAAAGAAAGAGAATGCAAGACAAAAATTAATGTACTGAAACGTGGTTTGTCTTAAGGAAAAACAATAGACACGATAAATCAAATAATATTGACTGCATTAATAGTTTGTAAATGATGAAGAGAGAGGGCTGAAATCAAATAATATAAACTGAGGAGTTCGGAGACCTGTACGCCTAAACAAATCATTTAGATTTTCAATTTTGATTACCATCTGTTGATGTTGAGTTTTCACCCATATGTATACGAATGTTTGTGTCAATAGAGAATGGCTGAAAAGGTATTTATTAAATTTTATAGTAAATCAGTTAGATGATTACACTTTCATATTTTTTATGGTCATCGCTAATTATTTTTCTCCAAGAAAACCAACTTTCCACCATTATGAAGTAGATACAGGTATTATTGCGGCTAATTATCATGCAGTGAATTAATCAAATTACTCAAACAATAATTTATACTATCAAATGCGTTGTCTAGCTTGGTGGAGGAAGATTCTTTACTTGGTGTAATTATTTTCCTTATTTGCCTTGGGGGTCCCATCTTTTAAATACTTTATTATTGCTGGATTTTGTTTACTGCAGTTATTATTATTATTATTATTATTATTATTATTATTATTATTATTATTATTATTATTATTATTATTATTATTATTATTACAAGGAAAATTTGCTTCTTTGTGATTTGAGAATTTTCAATATTATAGAGCTGAACAGAAATGCACATAGCAAAATATAAATAATGATAGGAGAGAGAGAGAGAGAGAGAGAGAGAGAGAGAGAGAGAGAGAGAGAGAGAGAGAGAATTGTATTCGCATTACGAATGTAAACACAGCCACCACGACTCGGACGCAGTTGGTGGCCAGGCTGTCAAAACAATGGTAAATAATCCGCCGACACCTTGTTAGGGCTATAGCATTCTTGCAAACAACCCCCAAGAAGGAGAAGAAGCTTACTGATACTAACGGGGGTAGGATGAAAAGCCTCTTCGTCTGTAGCAGGGAAGAAAATGAGAGACGTGAAATCTCTCTCACAACTGACGGAGATTTATGTCACTCGACGTAGCTTTGGTCGATCCTGTGTTATTGTATGGGTTTTAAAGTTCTGCGTTACCTTACACGCTGTCCCTCTTCAGAGGCCTAAGCATGCCTTGTGTCTGTGTAAATAAAAGGCTTGTTAAGCTTGTGATCATAGGCTTTGATTTCCCGTGGAATGGCATACCCGCCTGGGAACGGTGGGAACTTCAAAACATCAGGTGGATTGTGAAAGAAAATACTAGGATTAGAAACGTTGGCGTTGGAACACTTATTCCCATTGTTATTTATTTTTGTTATCCAAAGTGTACTAAAAGGCCACTGCTTCACAAAGAAGCTTCAACAGAATAGAATTTCCATGTGTGCTTACATATACTAGCCTACTTGTCGACTACAAAATGTTTTCCACTATATTCGTTCACCATTTTCCCCACAGTATTTGAGACTATTAATTCAAACTTGGGCATGGTATGTTAACAGTTTCTGCTCAAAAGAAAACATTACCACTGGGTATCACAGGTCGTTTGATAATATGCTATATCAGATGACTATGATAAATTCACAATTTTTGCACTAATTATATAATAGAAACCAACTCTGCCATTAACACTAATCGATTTCGTCCTGATATTGTCATTTTGTGTTTTAGCAGTATATGAAGCACCTTTTTAGATCTGCAGTAATTATTATTATTATTTTTCTTTGTTGTCTTTACTAAAATTAAGTGTAGAATGGAAATCAAAACTGCCGGTACATCAAATGCACCATTAGTAGCTGTAAATAGTTACTAAGTGCTCCTTAATGGGAAAGGTCGTCAGTGCATCTTTCTCGGTGTACTGTAGGGCCTAGTGTTACCACGTCTGCAGATTAAGACGATTTCTACAGATTTTTTTTTTTATTGTCTCAGATTTTCTCCAGAATGTGAGCCAAATATACAGATTTTTTATGAAGATATTTACAATTACAATAAGTCCTAAAATGTATGAAGTGAGCCAAATCTACTTACTCTTTTCCAAATTAATCCACAAACTCCTAAAATATTCCTTCCATGTGCAGGATTATTGAAGTATTTTGTTTCATTATAGTATTTATATGTTGGACTAAACTTGGTAAATATATTGGTATGGATTGGATTCTAACCTCTATATTATGCAAACATAAGAATAAGATTCCTTATACTGTAAGCCTAAGCTAAAAACTGGAGACACCATTATGATCGCGTACTGTTCTTGTTTCATCTGTGTTAAGACTTTTTTGCTACTTATAACGTTAGAAGGATTTCAAAGGGATAACTTGAAATGTTGAGTGCCTTTAGTACGCCTATAGGTTCTGTCATTACATCTGAAAAATTTCTTTACGAAATTGGAGGAGAAAATTAGTACAACTGTGTTATAGAGGACATTTCCAAGTGTTTCAAATAGTGAAAGACACTGTAAATAAGCTAATTAAAGAATAAAATCAGTTAGATCAAAGCCAAAGCTGAAGAAATAAGGAAAAGGTCACGTTAACTAGAAAGAAAGATTAAAAAATGGCTTGGAAATTGCGCAACAATCAGCCAGCTGCCTTACATACGGTGGGGCCCAAAGAATCGTGTCTTTTCTTAGTTGCCTCCTCGTTCGATTGAAGATTTAGGCGATATCAATGTCTCGTCATATCTGACTTCAACTGTTTTCAACTCTCTTACTCTCTTGGACCAAGGATTACGTCGACGAGATTTCAATTTCTTTCTGGTCACGGTTCATTTTCACTTTGCCTACACATACACCGAATAGTCTGGGCAATTCTTTAGACTCTCCTCTGTCTTCTTACAACTGACAACACTATGATTATCAAACAATTCTTCTTCACTCAAGGGGGTTAACTACTGCACTGTAATTGTTCAGTGGCCACTTTCCTCTTAGTAAGGGTAGAAGAGACACTTTAGCTATGGTAAGCAGCTCTTTTAGGAGCAGGACACTTCAAAATCAAACCATTGTTCTTTAGTCTTGGGCAGTGCCATAGCCTCTCTACCATGGTCTTCCACTGTCTTGGGTTAAAATTCTCCTGCTTTAGGGTACACTCGGGCACACTATTCTATCTTATTTCTCTTCCTCTTGTTTTTGTTTGAAATGTTTATATTTTATTTAAGAAATATTTATTTAATGTTGTTACTGTTCTTAAGATATTTCATTTTTCCAAGTTTCCTTTCCTCACTCGACTATTTTTCCTATTGGAGCCCCTGGGCTTATAGCATCCTGCTTCTCCAACTATGGTTGTAGTTTAGCAAGTAGTAGTAATAATAATGCGGCACTCTTCCTTATTTCTTCATCTTTGGCTTTGATTAAACTGATTTTAGCCTTTCATTAGCGTATTTAAAGTATATAAAAGTCTGAAACACTTGAGATTTCCTCTGCTCCTTTCTTGTTACTGCTCCTCTCATTCCAAGCAATTTCCACTGAAGCAAATCAACCCGTCAATTTTAGGGACAAAATGCTTATACAAATAATTAGTTATCCCATATAGAAATAATTCAATCACCCTAGTGAATATATATTATTTTGATAAAATAATTTACTTTAATTTTATTATATAAAAACAAGAATAGCGCCAACGTTATCCCTGCGTGTCGTAAGAGGCGACTAAAAGGGATGGGATGAGGGGGCTAGGAACCTCCTCTCCTGTATCTACATCCTGTGAGACATTGACAAAGAAATGGAGCTGGGGGGAGAGTGACTGCTCCCCGCACTCTAGTTTTGGGGTGTTTGAATGTGCGTGGATGTAGTACGATAGAGAGTAAAAGATGTGAAATTGGAAGTATGTTTAGGAATAGAAGAATGGATGTATTGGCCTTGTGTGAGACGAAGATAAAAGGAAAGGGTGAAGTGATGTTTGGTGAAATGTCTGATAGAGTGTCTGGGATTGAAAGGGGAAGAGCGAGAGAGGGTGTGGCTTTATTGCTGAGTGAATGGATGACAGGTAAAGTAGTGGAATGGAAGGAGATATCATCTAGGTTAATGTGGGTAAAGGTTAGGTTGGGTAGGGAATGTTGGGCGTTTGTCAGTGCGTATGGGCCAGGTAGTGAAAAAGTGAAGAAGAGCAGAATGAGTTGTGGAATGAATTAACTAGGTGTGTAGCAGGACTGGGTAGAAGGAATTATGTAGTTGTCATGGGTGACTTAAATGCTAGAGTGGGCGCTGGAGAGGTAGAAGGTGTCATTGGGAAGTATGGCGTACCAGGTGAAAATGAGAGTGGTGAGAGACTGGTAGATATGTGTGTTGAGCAAGAGATGGTGATAAGTAATAGCTTTTTCAAAAAGAAAGATAAAAATAAGTATACATGGGTAAGAGTGGCAAATGGAAGAGTAGTAGAAAGGGCATTAATGGATTGTGTGTTGATAACTAAAAGAATGTTTGGAAGATTGAAAGACGTGCACGTGTTTAGGGGTATGGCTAACGGTATGTCTGATCATTTTTTGGTGGAAGGAAAATTAGTTGTAGCAAAAGAATGGGGGAATAGAGTAGGTGGATGTAAAAGGGAGCTAGTGAGGGTTGAAGAGCTAATAAAACCGGGGGTAAAAACTAAATCTCAGGAAAAGTTGAAAATGATATATGACGAAGTGAAAGTAAGAGAAACTGGCAATTTAGAGGAGGAGTGGAAGTTAGTAAAAGAAAATTTTGTTGGGATTGCAAGTGATGTGTGTGGAAAGAAGGTTGTTGGAGGCAGCATGAGGAAGGGCAGTGAATGGTGGAATGAAGGAGTGAAGGTAAAAGTGGAAGAGAAAAAGAGGGCTTTTGAAGAATGGCTGCAGAGTAATAGTATAGAGAAGTATGAAAAATATAAAGAGAAAAATGTGGAAGTAAAGCGCAAGGTACGTAAGGCAAAGAGGGCAGCTGACCTGAGGTGGGGTCAGGGATTAGGTCATTCATATGAAGAGAATAAGAAGAAGTTTTGGAAAGAAGTGAAGAGAGTAAGGAAGGCTGGCTCAAGAATGGAAGAGACAGTGAAAGATGGAAATGGAAGGTTGTTAAAAGGAGAGGAGGCAAGGAAAAGATGGGCGGAATATTTTGAAAGTTTACTGAATGTTGAGGATAATAGGGAGGCAGATATAATTGCTGTTGCAGGTGTTGAGGTGCCAGTGATGGGAGATGAGAATGAGAGAGAGATTACAATAGATGAAGTGAGGAGAGCACTAGATGAAACGAGAGTAGGAAAAGCATCTGGTATGGATGGTGTGAGAGCTGAGATGTTGAAGGAGGGGGGTGTGACTGTACTTGAATGGTTGGTGAGATTGTTTAATATGTGTTTTGTGTTGTCAATGGTACCAGTAGATTGGGTTTGTGCATGTATTGTACCACTATATAAGGGTAAGGGAGATGTGCATGAGTGTTGTAATTCAAGAGGTATTAGTTTGTTAAGCATAGTTGGAAAAGTGTATGGTAGAGTATTGATTAATAGGATCAAGAATAAAACAGAGAATGCAATCTTAGAAATACAGGGTGGTTTTAGAAGAGGTAGGGGTTGTATGAATCAGATTTTTACAGTTAGGACGATATGCGAGAAATATTTAGCAAAAGGTAAGGAGGTGTATGTTGCGTTTATGGATCTGGAGAAAGCGTATGATAGAGTTGATAGGGAAGCAATGTGGAATGTGATGAGGTTATATGGAGTTGGTGGAAGGTTGTTGCAAGCAGTGAAAAGTTTCTACAAAGGTAGTAAAGCATGTGTTAGGATAGGAAATGAAGTGAGTGATTGGTTTCCGGTGAGAGTGGGGCTGAGACAGGGATGTGTGATGTTGCCGTGGTTGTTTAACTTGTATGTTGATGGAGTGGTGAGAGAGGTGAATGCTCGAGTGCTTGGACGAGGATTAAAACTGGTAGACGAGAATGACCATGAATGGGAGGTAAATCAGTTGTTGTTTGCGGATGATACTGTACTGGTTGAAGACACAGAAGAGAAGCTTGGACGATTAGTGACAGAATTTGGAAGAGTGTGTGAGAGAAGGAAGTTGAGAGTTAATGTGGGTAAGAGTAAGGTTATGAGATGTACGAGAAGGGAAGGTGGTGCAAGGCTGAATGTCATGTTGAATGGAGAGTTACTTGAGGAGGTGGATCAGTTTAAGTACTTGGGGTCTGTTGTTGCAGCAAATGGTGGAGTGGAAGCAGATGTACGTCAGAGAATGAATGAAGGTTGCAAAGTGTTGGGGGCAGTTAAGGGAGTAGTAAAAAATAGAGGGTTGGGCATGAATGTAAAGAGAGTTCTATATGAGAAAGTGATTGTACAGTACCAACGGTGATGTATGGATCGGAGTTGTGGGGAATGAAAGTGATGGAGAGACAGAAATTGAATTTGTCTGAGATGAAGTGTCTAAGGAGTATGGCTGGTGTATCTCGAGTAGATAGGGTTAGGAACGAAGTGGTGAGAGTGAGAACGGGTGTAAGAAATGAGTTAGCAGCTAGAGTGGATATGAATGTGTTGAGGTGGTTTGGCCATGTTGAGAGAATGGAAAATGGATGTCTGCTAAAGAAGGTGATGAATGCAAGAGTTGATGGGAGAAGTACTAGAGGAAGGCCAAGGTTTGGGTGGATGGATGGAGTGAAGGAAGCTCAGGGTGATAGGACGATAGATGTGAGAGAGGCAAGAGAGCGTGCTAGAAATAGGAATGAATGGCGAGCGATTGTGACGCAGTTCCGGTAGGCCCTGCTGCTT